>NW_017679530.1:0-16504 GCF_001879085.1 Nicotiana attenuata
ACCTCGTTTAGTTTAGCGTCGAGTGAAGTAGTACGTACTAGGTTCGTATAGAGTTCTTATGCAAGAATGCTAATTGAAATGGACATCACCAAGCCACTGCCTAGGAATGTGAAACTTCAGGATCCTAAGGGGAGGCTAATCCAACAGGAAGTTACTTATGATTGGGAGCCAAAATACTGCACTAAGTGTTTGAAAATAGGACATGATTGTACTGAGATCAAAAATGCACAACCACAAAGAATGATCCAACAGAGGAAGGTGATCAAAGGCAAGCAGGTCTGGCTCAGAACAGATAGAGATGGTGCCAATGAAAAGAAGGAGACTGCACAAAAGCAAGTGACTGCATTAACTCAGCTGGCAGAGTCAGAGTCGGAAGGGAAAGATGCACAAAAGAATGATGAGGGGTGGATAACAATCCTTGGTAAATCAGCAGCAAGGGCAGCCAAAGCCAAACACAATGAAGAACAGGAACTAACTGGGAGCACTGGATTCCAAAGTTTGAAAAATGATCAAACATATGATGAACCAGGTACAAGCAAAGTGCAGCAAAGTAGCCCAGGGGTGCAAGAATTGTATCATCATCCTTATTTCATACCAGTATGAGTGTAATAACGTGGAACGTTAAGGGGTTGAATAAAACTTATAAGCAAAAGGAGGTAAAGGAGTCCATAAAAGGAAATAATAAAGCAATAATAGCTTTGGTTGAACATAGAGTAAAAGAACACAAAACTAATGAGGTAATTAAAAAGATTGCTTCTGGATGGAAGTGGATATCCAACTCTAGTACAAGGCACAAAAGTAGAATATGGGTAATTTGGGACCCTAGGATCTATACATTTGAACCAGTTGAAGTTGATGAACAATTGATACATGGCCAGATTAGAATAATCTCAAAGTCCATCACATTTGGATTCTCAGCAATATATGGCTTGCATACCATCAAAGATAGATTGAATTTGTTGAGGAAGTTGAGGCAGATTCATAGTATGCAACAAGGTCCTTGGTTAGCTATGGGGGATTATAATGCAGTCTTACATGAACAAGACAGACAACATGGATCTGAGATTCAAGATATGGAGACAAAAGATTTTAAGGAGTATATGATTGATACTGGGATGAATGAATTACAATATGTGGGAAGGAATTACACATGGACAAACAACCATACATATAGCAGGATAGACAAGGCTCTTGTGAATGCTAGCTGGATGATGACAATGCCAAACTTGAAAGTGCAGGTGCTAGAGCCTCTTGTGTCTGATCACTCACCACTGAAACTAATGATCACTCAGGTACAGGGAAAGAAGAACAGACCATTCAGATTTTTCAACTGTATAGCTGATCATCCCCAATTCATACAGAAAGTGAAGCTAGCTTGGGAAGAAAGGGGTACAAAAGGGAAGATGCAGGCAGTCTGGAATAACCTCAAAAAGACAAAGGAGGTCATCAAAGAAATAAACATACAACACTATAAAGGGGTTGATGAAAGGATTAAAGAGACCAGGAAGGAGCTGAAGATAGTACAAGAGGAAATGAGCTATAGACTACAGAACATAGAGCTAATTGAGAAAGAGAAAGCCTTGAAATGTGAATTAGAAAAAATGGGTAATGATTGAAGAGAGTATATACAAGCAAAGATCCAGAGTTCAATGGCTGAAGCTGGGGGATTCAAACTCAGCCTATTTCTTTGCACAGATGAAGAATAGGAGTAATTTTAATGGAATCCAGATTCTAACAAATGACATGGGAACTCAACTAGTGATAGAGGATGATATAGAAGCAGAAATATTGGGATATTATAAGAAATTGCTGGGGCCAAGAGCAGACAACATTCCAGCCATTAACCCAAATGTCATGAAACTGGGAGCAGTATTAAATATAGATCAGCAGTTACAGCTTATCAAGCCAGTGACTAAGGAAGAAGAATGGGAAGCATTGAAGGAAATCGGTGATTTAAAAGCCCTAGGATATGATGGTTTTAATGTAGTGTTTTTCAAGAAATCCTGGCAAATTATAGGAGAGAATGTGACACAGGCTGTATTGGAATTCTTTGAAACAACTCAAATGTATAGACCTATCAACTGTACAGCTATTACCTTAGTTCCTAAAGTCAGGAATCCTGCTAGCATTAAAGAGTACAGACCTATCTCCTGTTGTATTGTGCTATACAAAGTGATTTCTAAGGTCTTAACTAAGAGGTTGCAATGAGTTATGGATACACTGATTGATAGTACACAGTCTGCATTTGTTCCTGGCAGAGTAATCACAGATAACATCATCCTTAGCCATGAACTTGTGAAAGGATATGGAAGGAAAGGGGTATTACCTAGGTGTATGATGAAACTGGATATGCAAAAAGCCTATGACTCAGTTGAATGGGCTTTCATGGAATAGGTACAGAATACTTTGGCTTTCCCAGAGCAATTTGTGAGGTGTATCATGATTTGTATGGAGACTGTCACCTATACAGTTCTGATTAATGGTGCACTGACAAAGCCATCTGAAGCTAGGAAGGGGTTGAGACAAGGAGATCCAATTTCTCCATTCATGTTTCTACTGGCAATGGAATACTTGGCAAGAAGCTTAAAGACATTAAACCAGATCCCAGACTTCAACTACCATCCCAAGTGTGCAAAGATGCAAATCTTGCAACTTGGATTTGCTAATGATCTTTTATTGTTTTACAGGGTTATATAGGATAAGTCAAGTTACTATTTCATTGCTTCATGGAGTTTTCAAAGGCTCTGGACTAGTGATCAACAAAAACAAAAGTTCAATTTTTTTTGGAGGAGTCACACAAGATGCACAAGAGAAAATCCTAGAGTTTCTAGGAATTCAGAGAGGTGACCTACCAGTCAGATACCTGGGTGCTCCTCTAAGCACTAAAAGAATATCAATAGCACAATGCCAACCTTTGATTGAAAAAATAGTAGGCAGAATAACCTCATGGACTGCTAAGTTTCTATCTTATGCTGGGAGGATTCAACTGATAAAGAGTGTTCTGTTCTCCATCCAAACTTACTGGGCACAAATCTTTGTACTCCCTAAAAAGATCAAAAAGCTAATTGAAGCAATCTGCAGAAGCTTTCTATGGATAGGAGAAGGTAATGTTTCAAAAAAGGCTCTATTGGCATGGGAGAAAGTCTGTCTCCCCAAATCAGCTGGGGGATTTAATGTCATGAACATAAGTATCTGGAACAAAGATGCCATACGTAAACAGTACTGGAACCTTTGCAAAGAAAAGAAGAAGCTGTGGATACAATGGATGCATAGCTACTACATCAAAGATAGGAACATATGGGAAATCCAACTGAAGCAAACATCATGGATGGTGAGCAAGATCATGAAAGCAAAGGAGACATTTATGGATGCAGGATTCAGCTATGATGATATCATAAAGATGAACAACTGCTCGATTAAATTCATGTATCACGGACTGCGAGGAAGATTTGATAAAGTAAGTTGGAGAAGAGTTGTTTCTCAAACGCAGGATGTCCCAGGTGGACCTTTGTATTAACTATGACAGCTCATGGTAAACTATACACAAGAGACAGACTACAGAGATGGGAATACAAGTTGATCAAGATTGTGTCCTATGCAAACGAGCTAGTGAAACCATCCAGCATCTGTATTTCGAATGTCCATATGCAAAGTCTCGCCATCGAACTTACACTCCAAGTATTTTGTCTTGGTCATGCTCAACTTGAAACCTTTAGATTCCAAGGTCTGCCTCCATACCTCTAACTGTGCATTCCCACTGTCTTGCATCTCGTCAATCAATACAATATCATCTGCAAATAGCATGCACCACGGTACCTTCCCTTGTATGTGGTGCGTCAGTACGTCCATCACTAGAGCAAACAAAAAAGAGGTGAGTGCTAACCCCTGATGCAACACCATCATAACCGAAAAATGGTCCGAGTCTCCACCCACCATACTCACTCGGGTCTTTGGTCCATCATACATCTCTAACTGTTACTCTAGTCTATGAAGCCTCTAATGAAGTATTGAAAACACGGATTGTCTGAAAATACTGAAGACTGTAAGGTAATGATAATGTCCTGAAAGAACTGGGATCACCAAATAGCTGGTACGAGAATCCTAGCACTCTGAATCGTCAAACTATAAATAGTTACCTGCATCGTAAAATGCAGGCCCCGGTCAAAAGGGACATCAGTACATTTGAATTGCACTTATATGTAAAGCAACTGCAAGACAGAACTATAAATGTTGAAACTGATACTGAGCTGATAACTGAGAATTGATAATTGATAACTGTTGAAACTAAAACTGAAATGATAACTGATAACTGAAATGAACAAAGGAAGTAAGGATATGAATACTCCCTCTTCTGAATGATGAACAACCTGTTTATCTAAATAAACTACGGCCTCGGGCCCAATATATAAGTGCACAAGTTACGACCTTAGGCCCAAGTATACGTTTACATAACTACATCATCAGGCCCAAAAAATACATAAAGCATAAACTACGGCCTCATGCCCAAACATGCATAAAGCATAAACTACGGCCTTAGGCCCAAATATGCATAAAGCATATAAACTACGGCCTTAGGCCCAAATCAGGTGTTCAATATTCAGGGATTTAAATTCAGGAACTGAGAATCATACTGCAATATGTGATGCTGAAATACTGAATCATATTGAGTTACATGATACTGGAATACTGAATAGGACTAGATTGAGACATGTATCTTGAACTGATTATGAAAACTGAAACTTCAATTTTTTATGACATGCTGAGTAATCTAGACTGAGACTCATGGGCATCAAACCCAAGTCTTTATTTATTAGGCACTAAGCTCACAACGTTCAGAATGAAAGTCATGAACGAGTTACGAAGCTAGAGAATAGAAGTTCTGCAACTATTCAAGGATCTAGGCTTAACTATATTTCTGAGGCAATTAGTAATGTCGCAAAAGAAACGTAGTGTAGGGAGAATCATTAATATTTCTAAACATATAGAGTTAGCCTCACATACCTTAACTTCCTGCTCTTGAGCATAATACAACATTCGCCAACCCTTTCAACTTTAATGTATATCAATACAAGTCAAAGAGATTCCAAATTAGGAATAATACTCATGTTTTGGTCACATAGGCATTTTATCAAACACTTGGTGGATATAAAGCTTCACAACCCTCAATAATGGTGTTTCTACACCCATTAACATATTCTCTTGCTCCGAGATAAATTCTAAAACCTCAAATTGCTATAATCAATATCATTTTTTATCACCCATAAGATAAATGATATCCTTAATCAATAATCAACAACCAACAATCCAAGCATATAATCGTTCATGCTTTTCTATTAAACCTATCAACTCATATCTCATGAAAGTAGAATCTATAATCATTAATCCAATGCTATAATCAATTAGAGGATGAAGGTATTACCTTTTGACGTTCAATCCTCTTGAATTTGAGTTCTAGGGTTTCTTCTCTCAACAATGATGTCCCAATCGAATATATAATGATTAAAGGGTTTACCCATGTTAATAAAGTTTTGGAGAATTGAAATTAACTTAGAATCACCATTAGAACTTACCTTGGATAGTGGAGGAACCTTTGAGGAATTAGGTTCTTGAGAGTTTCCCTTTCTAGAGCAAGTTTTTGTGTTTTAGGGGTGTGGGGGACGAGGTAGGGCTTATAAAATGACTCCTCGGGTGCGCTCTTGTGCACCTGAACATGCAGTATGGCAGTTGCACGGGACCAGTAAATCGCACAAACATTTTTTTACAAAGATCCGTTTGGGCTTCACAATATATTGTTGGATAGTTGTTTCAAAGGGCTACAACTTTTATGTTTTGAGTTTTCTTCAATTCCTAACAGAATTTTATGAAATCAATCTGATAGACAGACCTTCCATAAACTTAGTTGATTTTTTATCGAATCTTATGCACCTCACTATCCGTCTTGATTCCAAACGGCTATTTCCACCTATACTCATCCCGATATGACTTCATATGTCTTAAATATAACATTAATACTCATTTAACACGTCCACACCTAGTTCGAATTTAAAAAATATTACATTATCTCCCCCTTTGGATCATTCGTCCTGATTGTCTGGCTGTAACTTCGGCTAACTCTGGACCTTAAACGGGTCTGTTGGAAACATGAACTTTCATGAACACTTGCATACTAAACTGAATGAATACATGATTACTGAACTGATGATATATTGAACTGAATGACTACTGCATTGACTGAATAGTGAGCTGACTAAATATTGAAGGACGTGGAGATTATAATATAAGGTCTGAATGAAAAGGTTAGTTACCATCAACATTTCTCCGAAACACCTTCCATCTATCATAGCATATCACAAGCATCACAGGGCATCATAATGCGCATACATGAAACATATACGTGAATACTGGTCTACCATGGATACGTGAATACTGAACTAACATGGATATATGAATATTGAACTAGCACGAATATTTGAGTACTGAACTGACATCAATATCTGAGTACTAAGCTGGCATGAATATCTGAGTATAGGACTGACATGAGTATCTGAGTATTGAACTGACATGAGTATCTGAGTACCGGAAACTTAAATGTTATAACATGATACGTGAAATACTGGCTGTACATCCGTAAATTCTGGTGGCAACTCTAACTCATAAGCTAATTATCCGACCCTTCATAGGATCCTATACGGCCCGATGTATCTGGGACAGAGCTTTCCTTTCTTCCCAAATCTTATAACACCTTTCATAGGCGAAACTTTCAGAAACACCCAATCATCAACTTGAAACTCTAGGTCTCTATGTCGCACGTCCGAATAGGACTTTTGGCAGCTCTGAGTTGTCTTCAAATGCTCTTCAATCAACTTGACTTTCTCCATAGTCTTATAGACCAAATTTGGTCCCAACAAATCTGCTTCACCTACTTTGAGCCAACCAGTTGGCAATCTACACCTTCGCCCATATAGAGTCTCGCACGGTGCCATCTTGATACTAGAATGGTAGGTGTTATTATTATCAAACTCAATGAGAGGTATGTGATCATCCCAATTACCTTTAACATCAAAGACATATCCTCAAGTGTCTGAATAATATGCTCTGCCTGGCCATCTTTCTAAGGATGAAAACTTGTGCCTAATCCTTTCTGAAAGAACTTCTAAAATTTCATTTTAAACTTAGAACCACGGTCCGAAATGAAGGACAACGGAGTCCCATGCAATCAGACTATTTCCTGAATGTACAACTTGGCATAATCTTCTGCCGACTCTGTGGTCTTTACTAGCAAGAACTGTGCTGACTTGGTAAGTCGATTTACAATCACCCAATCAAATCATTCTTTCAAAATGAGCGAGATAATCATGTTATAAAGTCCATATTTACCATCTCCACTCAAGAATATGTGTATTCTATGGTAAAATACTGGGCTTTCTGATGCTCGAATTTCACTTGCTGATAATCCGGACACTTGGCCACAAAGTCAGCGACCTTCTTTTTCATGCCGTTCCACAAATAAATCTCCTTAAGACAATGATACATCTTTGTGGAACCTGAGTAATAGAATACCTGAAATTCTAGGCTTCTAACATGATCCTCCTTCTTTAAGTCCATCTATGTCTGGAACGCATAGTCCGTCTTGGTACCTCAAAGTACCATCATCTCCCCTTGTTCAAAAGTCATCGTCTTATGCTTGTGCATACCCTCTTTCAGCTGCAACAAGTAGGGATCATCAGACTATTTCTCTTTTACTTCGGCTACTAAGGAGGAACAAGTCCCGTTCTGGACAACAACTCTACCATCTTCGGAGTCTGAAAGTTGAACTCTTTGCTTGGCTAAGTGGTGAACTTCTTCCACCATATTTCTCTTGTCTGCCTCAATCATGAGCTATACTTCCCATGCTTAATTATCTATTTAAGGTACTTCCTGAAAACACTTATAGATTTGTTGTGAGCTAAGTCTTTGACCAATACTCTGAAGATTAGAGTCTCGTCCAATGGAACTACCTTCGTGATACATAACTGGGCATGATTTTATAGTTTTTACATCCTATGCTAACTATGCAGGTTTCAAATCTCCAACTGGACTTACTGACGATTTTCACATCTCCCCCTTAGACCAAAGGTTAAGGTCTTGTACTTGCAAATCCTTCTCTTTTGTTGGGATCCGAACAAGTTTTCTTATCTTCTATAATTCTTTGTACTTTACCTCAATGAAGACTCACCTTCGGACTTACTTCTGAGCAATCTTTCTTACTAGGAAAAACTAGACTATTTACATAACAGAAAGATAATGTATTCGTAACTATCGTATATAATATTAATGTTTTAACTCTGCTCACACTGTCAATCTTAAGTAAACCTCTTTTCCTTAACTCTTAAAAGCTATTCTTCTGTAGCTTGCTCTCTTACTGCCTAGTTGTTTTTTTTCTCCATTGTCATTGTACTTCGTGTTCAAATTAAACTCTTTGGGTTCTAACACGCAATCGGTATTTCAAATTGTTACCCACTGACTAGTGTTAACCTAGCTAAGTAAATCAAATCTTACATCTACTAGCTCTGCTGATATTATTAATTCACTATATCTACTCAAAACTTACTTACTACTCTTTTACTAACCACCTGCTAGCATCATATTTTCTTGTTCTGCTTTGAATAACTAAAGTGAACTATAAGGTTATTTATAACTTCGCTCACCATCCGACCCTATTCTACGGTCGCATACTATCTTTTTTTGAACTATGACATGGATCACACTTAGAGAAAGTTTATATGTCTTAAACGAAATTGGAATATCTAACCCCAAACTTTCTATACACTTCAAAATCATATGATACTATAAACATCCGGGGTAAACATTTAGTCACATAACCTAAGGGGGAACTAAACAACTTGCATAAACTTTCTAGTTCTGATTTGAATAAATTTGAACAACTTAAAATCATTTCCTAAAATTCAATATCGGTTGCTCTTGGTTCTCATTTCATAAATCATATCTTCTTAGTCATATTCATGAGTTGTACGAAAAACACATCACTGGTAATAACAACCATTTCTGACTCCTAAGTACCCTTAGGCACTCTTATGTCCAACACTATAGTGATCAATTCTATACCCACTACGGTTAAATTCTTATCTTGTTACACCGTAAGATATGACATTTGAACTATTATCGTCCAACCTGTGGCTCCATTTCCAAGACAACAACAACAACATACCCAGTATTATCCCACACCGTGGGGTCTGGGGAGGGTAGTGTGTACGGAGACCTTACCCCTACCTTGTGAGGATAGAGATGCTGTTTCTAATAGACCCTCGGCTCAGGAAAGCATAAGCACCACATTAATGAAAATATAGACAAGAAGGGACAATACCAAAAAGCCATATAAAAGTAGAATAAAAACAACAAGACAATAAGGTGATCAACAATGAAAGAAAATAACGGTTAGGCATAAAAACCTACTACCAATAGAAAGCGAGACTGCGTGAATACTACTGTTATGAACACTCTAGACAACCTACTCTACTATCCTAATCCTTGACCTCCATACCTTCCTATCAAGGGTCATGTCCTCGGTCAGCTGAAGCTGTGCCATGTCTTGCCTAATCACCTCTCCCCACCTCTTCTTTGGCCTACCTCTACCTCTCCGTAGGCCCTCCAATGTCAACATCTCACACCTCCTCACCGGGGCGTCTGTGGTCCTCCTCCTCACATGACGAAACCACCTAAGCCGCGCTTCCTGCATCTTGTCCTCAATAGGGGCCACACGCACCTTGTCGCGAATAACCTCATTTATGATCCTATCTAACCCGGTGTGCTTGCACATCCATCTCAACATCCTTATCTCTGCTACCTTCATCTTCTGGACATGAGCGATCTTGACTGGCCAACACTCAACCCCATACAATATGATTGGTTCTGACCACCACTTTATAGAACTTACCCTTAAGTTTCGGTGGCACCTTCTTTTCACACAAAATACCGGAAGCGAGTCTCCATTTCATCCATCCCGCCCTAATACGATGTGTGACATCTTCATCAATCTCCCCATCCCCCTGAATAATAGACCCAAGGTACTTAAAACTTCCTCTCCTAGAGATAACCTGCGAGTCCGCAACAGGTACACATCTAGCCTCCAAACATCTCCACAAAACCTTCCTCGAAACTTTATCGTATGCCTTTTCTAAGTCGATGAAACCATATACAAGTCCTTCTTTCTCTCCCTATACTGCTTCATCAATCTCCTAACAAGGTGGATGGCTTATGTAGCCGAACGCCTTGGCATAAAACCAAACTGGTTCTCGAAAATAGACACACTCCTCCTCACCCTTAGCTGTACCACTCTCTCCCAAACTTTCATAGTATGGCTAAGCAGCTTGATACCCCGATAGTTATTGCAATTTTGGATATCACCCTTGTTCTTGTATACAGGAACCATCATGCTCCACCTCCACTCTTCGAGCATCTTCTTCATTCTAAAAATATCATTAAATAACCTAGTGAGCCACTCTAAGCCTGCCTTGCCCGCACTCTTCAAAAACTCCATCGGGACTTCATTGGGCCCGGTCACTTTGCCCCTGCTCATCTTATGCATAGCCCCCCCCCCCCCCCCCAAATTCATAAACTCAAATACGCCTACAATACCCAAAGTCACAAAGATTCCTGGAGAGTTCCAAATCACCCAGTATAATGCTCTTGTCCCCCTCCTCGTTCAAGAGACTATGGAAGTAGGTCTGCCAACTCCGACGGATAAGCCCCTCATCCAACAAAACTCTACCTTCTTCGTCCTTGATGCACTTCACTTGGTCCAAGTCACGCGCCTTCCTTTCTCATGCCTTGGCTAACCTGAACAACCTCTTATCCCACCTCGGCCCTCGAGTTCCTCATACAAACGACTAAAAGTTGTAGTCTTGGCTGCCGTAACTGCTAGCTTTGCCTCTTTCTTAGCCAACATATAATGCTCCCTATTCGCCTTCTTCTCCTCCCTGTCTACACATTCCACTAGCTTCAGATACGCTGCTTTCTTGGTTTCCACTTTTCCTTACACCTCTCCATTCCACCACCATTCTCTCTTGTGACCACCAGAGTAACCCTTTGAGACCCCTAATACCTTTCTCGCGGTTTCCCTAATACACTGCGTAGTCGTGGTCCTGTTGATACCCAATTTTTTCCTATATTATTATCAAAAATGCATGTATATCTTCAAAACAATGCATGTGCATCAATCAATATTTTTCCATAATTTCTGCATTTTTAAAGGATTTTTAATTAATTTATCCTAGCATTTTTATCATATAATTTATCCTAGCATTTTTATCATATAAATAATTACTAATTGCATCACAAAGGGTTTTATAATAATTTTATAGCTTAATTTTATCGTTTATATTTATATTAAGCTTTTTTTTGGTAATTAAACTTTCATTTACCAGGGAAATATTTACAAGTGGAACAACAACCCTTATAGATTTTCCTACTTTCCTATGCCTCACCTCTCACCACCTTTCTATTATTTACACATTTCCTATCTATTACATTGGATACCAGTCTAGGCTATGTAGGATTTTCTCTATATACTTATTACTTCGACAATGAATCTCTTGTATAATCAGCTTGCATATTATCTCCCGCCTTGGCTTGGAAGATTAGAACATTTCTTTCTTGCCACACATAGTACACAGCTGCTGCTAAAGCCATTTTATATAATTCTGCTGCTGCATTTTTCCTCTTAGTCCACTTCTCAGCCCATTTTAGTTCCTCATCCCATCCCTGCACTGGTCTTTTGATCCCTTGCCATACTAGCAATTTACTCCACAATCGCATGCTTTTCATGTTAAGCAATGTTTGCTACAGATATGTTTTAGAATTATATTAGTGTTTCGCACTTGACAGGCTTTGAGTATATCAACATGTGTTAGTTGATCTTCCGCATTCAGTATGTTATGATCTCACATGTTGATTCAGCCAACCAGTTGGTTCGCTCGATCACTAGTCAGGCACCAGGTGCCGTGTTACGTCCAGGCCCAGTTTCGGGGTGTGACAATGGGCTAGGGTACTCCATGTCAAATACGTTCAGCACAGATGTACATGGGCAAGTCATGCTATACCAACTAACTCCTACATTTGAAAAATCATGATCAAAGCTCACGGCCTCCTTCAAGCTGGCTTTTGTTGGAACGTAGGGGATGGATCTATGGACTAAAAGCTGGTTACCATCCAACAAACTGCCTCCACCAAACCATCCAAGGCCCCCTCAAGCACCTAAAGCTAACCTTACAGTTTCGATGATCATTTTAAATAACTCTTGGTCTCTTGAAAGCCTCTCAATTATTCTTTCCCCTATGGTCCTTGCCCAGATCCACCATACCTACATCTCTTTCACCACCCCCAGCGTCGATTCCTCCTTTTGGAATCAAGTAACGGATCGCATATTTTTCACCAAATCAGCATACCTACTACAACTATAACTCTCTCAACAACTCCCACGTATCAGCCACACCAAATACTCTTGTATTTGGCACCTCCGTTGTTTAAATAAGCTCGATTTTTCCTCTGGCTCATGCTCCAACACAAACTTTCTACGAGGGATTTTCTATCCAAACGAGACATATTACAATCCAATTTCTGTTATTTCTGCCCCGAATCTATGAAAGACATTCCCCATACATTCTTCCACTACCCCAAAGCCAGCCAGTTATGGTCCTTCTTTAATATCTCCTTACCATAACAAGATAACCTTGCCCCTTGGCTCACGAAACTGTGTAACAATGCCTCCACTATCACTACCCCACACGCTGTTATTCCCACCTCTTACTCTACTCTCCTACCAATCATTCTCTAGAATATCTGGATTAACAGAAATTCTAACCTATTCAATCACACCTCCACACCTATTTGTCCTATAACAATCATCTCACAAACTACGAAATATATCACTCTTACTGCCCCAACCGCTTCAAATCTCAAGCACTCCATCCCCATCAATTGGCTCCCGCCATGCCAACGCACTATAAACTTGGAATAGATGGTTCTTTCAATCCCGACAGCCACATCAGTGGTGTGAAGAGGGATGATCAGAGATCACACGAGCTCATGGGTCGTGGGCCACGCCAAGAGCACCATTGCCATGATTGCCCTACATGCTAAACTACTTGCCTTATTAGCAGGATTGGAACTTGCTTTAACCAAATATCTTTTCCATTCTCAAGTATTATGCAATTTATTTATCACTCATAGTCATCGCTACTCATAGATTCTTTATGATTGCAGTTTTCTTCTTGATGTTGTGGGACTGAACGCGATATGCCACATATTTTGGGAGGGCAGTATTGTGGCAAATGCACTGGCAAAATATGGACGAAAATTGACTCTACTAACTCTAGAAGTGGATAATACAATGTTCTAGGACACACCTCCCCATTCTGTTTTAAATGCTTTCAATAAGGACAAATTGGGAAGGATCGCTATGCGATCACTGCCCCTAGTTTGTAATAACTAGATACTCCTTTTCTTTTAGTAATGAGGTATTCCATTTCCTTAGCAAAAAAAAGATATTTATGCATTCTTGGTGATAGTCTTCTCGCTGACGAATGTAGCTTCTCAATCCTCTTGATATGAATGAAGTTTCTAGTACAAAGGGGTAGCTCGGAGCACAACCACTGATGGAGGAAGCCATGCCCAGTAATGCCTCTACTCTACTAGTCCTACTACTAGATACTGGATAGAAAGGTCGGTTCTGGTTTAGGAAAGGATCAGCACAAGGATCTTATTTCGAAGCAATTTTTGGAGTTTTTTCTTATCCGAACATGTCTTGCAAGAAAATAGGATTTCATATTGAGCTCCAAATATACGCTATTGGGATGGGATGGCTCCTACTAGCTCTCCCCTGCAAGCATCGCACGTGCGAGTTCCCCCACATTAAGTATTTCTTATTTACGCAGGGTCCGAGGAAGAGATACATCTTTAGTGGTGTGATATAGATAGCCTACTCCAATATAAGTATTAGTGGCTACTTCCACGGCTCGAACCCGTGATCTATAGGTCACGCGAAGACAACTTTTCCGTTGCTTCAAGGTTCCGTAAGAGAATTTTATAGTGTAGTCACAAAATGAATTCAAAAATATTATTTTATATTACTAGTTCAAATCTTAAGTGTATACTCTAGTTTTATTTTTAAATTTGCTTTTCGGAATATGCCATTACATATAACCCACCCTAGTTCAAATTGAGCCAAACTAACAAGTCAGGGATCATATGCAGTTTAAAAGAAAAAATGGATTGCGGAGGAGAAGTGTGAGAAGTTTGTATATTTGATGGCTTTCCAACAATTAATTTTTAGAGAAGTACATTTGATGAAAATTTTGAGACAAACAAAATTGTATTTGGATATTCTTTAGAAATCTTGTGAATATTCCATCTTTCTACATAGAAAAGTGCTTTCCAATCAAAAAGTATTGTTCTCAAAGCTCTTTTAGATTTTGAAAAATATCCACTCTTTATTAATGTTCGAGTTATCCAATTCCAACCCCAACATTCAAATTTGTTAGAATCAGAATCTAATAAAATTATTGAAGTTAATTTTCATCATCGAATTACCAAAGCAGCAAAAATACCTAAGCGGGAACAATTCGACATGAAAATACTAAACAGTAGATTAAATTTAGCACATTAATTTCTTTTAACAAATCCCTCAATTGTTTCAACTTTAGACGGATTGAATCGTGATTTTTTTTACTTGACTCAATGAGTTGAACTTAAATAATTCATTAAACTATTGGGTCAAAATAAGTTAAAATATTATAACCTGAGGGTAAAAATGCAACGCAAAACCCAAACGTATAAAATCTAATTTGGTAACTGAAAATATGTAAATTTTGGGAGAATTTAAGCTAATATTTTAGAAAAATACTTCAACTTTTACATCTTTAAAAGGCAAAATATAAAATTTAGCTCGTTATTTGACCATTCTTGATCCAACTCATTTGAATCAAGCAAATTTCGGACAAATTAGATTATGACTTGTTTATTAAGAGCTCGTTTGGGTTAGTAGATAGTAAATATTTGATAAGCATTAAATATTGATAAGCATTTTTAAGTGAAACTGATTTTACAATAAAAAATTTATGTTTGGATAAATGGTGAAACTAATGGTAAGTAGTTGATGTATTTGATAGAAAGTGCTTATAAATTGTTCTTTTGATAAAATAATTAAAATAAATTTAAAAGTATATTTGTAAGGTAAAAGAGGTCCACATATGTAGAATGGAGAGAAAACTCGGTTTTTGTTTTGAGAAATGTATTTTGAGAATTAGAAAAAATATTAATGATAAGATCGTTAAAAAATTGGTCAAACTATAAGTAAAATGATAAGTTGAAAAGCCATATGCTAGCTTTTCACTTTGGATATGCCTAAATAAGGTTAAAGGTACTTATGAACAGTTTGACCAGCTTATAAGCTTATCCTAATATGCTTTTAATTTGATCTGTATTACACTCCAAAATTCGACTTGATCCGCCTATTTATCTCAATTTATGTGATAGACTAGTTTGTTCAAAAATAATATTACCTATATAAAAATCTCGTCTTCACCATTCTCTCAGCTCACGTTAGCTAAATGTGCGCCGAGTGTGGCTGCCATGGCTAGGGGCGAGGTAGAGGAAGAGGAAGACCAAGGAAGGTTCCTAAGACACCGATCTCTAACATCAGAAGCTCAATTAGTAACAAATTGAAGGCTGGACAGGACATGCAGACACTGGAGCTACACGACAGAGTTGGAGAAAGAAAGGGTGAAATTGATCCATCAAATAGCTCAGAAATAAGTAGAAAACTGGCTCTGAGCACTTCAATTCAAGCTAAGCAAAGTTTGATGAAAGATACTGCTAGAATTGAAGGTAGCTCCAATAGAACAGTAACAGAGGTGGCGATGCAGGTCAAACCAAGCAAGGAAACTGTAATTGAACAAAGAGAGGAAGCTAATGGATGCAGAGATGAAGTGAATTCAGTAGCTCATGAGATGAACCCTACAGATCGACGACCTGAGCGCAAATTGTGGTCAAAGCTGTTTCGACAAAATCGAGTTGCTACTCATGGAATGGCACTGAAATATGTGCCTCCTCAGATTATAGATGAGCAAACTGTGGTACAACTTGAGATGCAAGATGTGAAGGAAGCAGAAGAGAGGTGGAGTGCAGTGATGATTGCTTATATTGTGGGTGAAAATCCAGGATATAATGCTATGGGAAGGTATATTGCTCAACACTGGCTTGATATTGCAGAACCAGATTTGTTTCTTCATGAAGATGGCTATTATGTTATAAAGTTCCAAAGTATATCTGATATGCATAGAATTTTTTATGCTGGTCCTCATACTATACGAAATAGGCCAATAATTCTCAAACCTTGGTCTCCAGATTTTGACATTAGCAAGGAATTCTTAACTGATATTCCCCAATGGGTGATGTTTCCAAAATTGCCAATGAGCTGTTGGGGAAATGAAGCATTAAGTAAAATTGC
>NW_017679531.1:0-16493 GCF_001879085.1 Nicotiana attenuata
AGTCACATAGGGCCTTAGCAAAGTCCGCACTTCCGATAGTGCAAGGAATAGTGAAAGCTCTAGGGTCCTCAAGTTTCGGGGCCATAGAATGCACAATCACACTAACTTGGTGCGTCATCTTTATTGTTTCACACTCCATAGAACGCTTCTTGGTGACTAAGTCCTTCATAAATTTTGCGTACCCAGGCATTTGTTCAAGTGCCTCCACTAAAGGAACATTGATTGTGAGACTCTTCATCATGTCTATGAATTTCTTGAACTGATTGTCGTTCTTTTGCTTTGCTAACTGCTGAGGATATGGTGGAGGTGGTCTAGGCAAGGGTGCCTTTGCCTTGGGCACCGCCGGCTCGGGTATATCAATGATGTGTTCCCTAGACGGGTTCACGGTCTCATGAGTCTCTACCCCAGCCTCATCATCAATATCAATTCGCACATCATTTGTCACTATTGGTTCAACCACATTGTCAACATTCAAAGGTGTTTCATCATCATGTAACTCAATTTCATCATTCACAACTTGATTCTCAACCGAGGCATGCACATCACCGCCTCTTCCACTCCTAGTTGTAACCGCCATCACATGATTGTTACCCCCCTTCGGGTTTACTACCGTATCACTTGGTAGCGCACCTTTTGGGCGGGTATTTAAAGCTTGAGAGATTTATCCTATTTGCACCTCTAGGTTCCGGATAGATGTGTTATGCGAAGCCAATTGTGAATCAGAATCTTGGTTCTTTTTCATCATCTGCTCGAACATCATTTCTATCCGTCCCATATCACTTCCAGAAGAACTAGGCTCTTGTGACTAAAAGGGAGGTGGATTGTTTGGTTGTTGGAACATGGGGGGCCTTTGAAAGCCTTGCCCCCTACCACCATTATTCCACCCTCCTTGATTTCCATTGTTGTTGTTCCAATTGTTGTTGTTCCCATTCCAATTACCTTGGTTATTGCCTTGATTACCCCAATTGTTGTTTTGATTGTTATTGTTCCAATTGTTGCCACCCTGTTGTTGATTATTGTTATTCCAATTGCCGCCTCCTTGTTGATTGCCCCAATTGCCTTGGGGCGCCATTGTTGATTTCCTTGATTTCCTCCATTTCCTTGGTAGTTATTGACATATTGGCACTCCTCACTTTGATCATCAAAACACTCGTTCGAATAACCACCACCATCATTGTTGTTGTCAAACTGCTCATCGTTACCTTGAGGTTGTTGTTGCCCTCTTTGCCTCCTTTTTAGCATAGAAACATTCTCCATTGCATTGACTTGGTGCGGGTTTTGTACTTGTTGTAATTGCGCCTTCGCCAACTGATTCATTGTTGTTGTAAGTTCGGCAATAGCTTGGCCATGATCACTCAACTCCTTGTGCAAATGGATGACCGTGGGGCCACCTTGGGGTACATTCGCTCGGCTTTGCCATGCTGAAGAGGTGTCCGCCATTTCATCAAGTACGTCACATGCCTCTTGGTAAGAAAGTTTCATAAAGTTCCCACCGGCCAATTGGTTCACAATGCATTGATTTGTGGTGTTGATGCCCCTATAGAAAGTCTGTTGGATCATCGCCTCAGTCATGTCGTTGTTAGGGCATTCCTTCACCATTATTCTATATCGCTCCCAGATCTCATGCAATGGTTCCGTTGGCATTTGCTTAAAGGCTAGAATCTCATCCCGAAGAGCCGCCATATGACTTGGAGAAAAGAACTTGGCAATAAATTTGTCCGCCAATTCATCCTATGTGGTGATAGAATAATTTGGTAACCTTTCTAACCAGTCCAACGCTTTGCCCCGAAGAGAAAACGGGAAAAGCCTCAGTCTCAACGCTTCCTCTGACACGTTTGTTTGTTTGCTGCCCCAGCAAGTATCTACGAACCCCTTCAAGTGCTTGTATGCATTTTGGTCGGAGGCGCCCGTAAAATATCCCCTTTGCTCGAGCAAAGTCAACATGACATTTGTAATTTGAAAGTTCCCCGCTCGGATTCGGGGAGGAACGGTGGCACTTCCGTACCCATGATTAGGAAGAACTCTTTGGACCGCTCTTGGCGGTGGCGGAGGAGGGTCTGGACTAGGATTTTTGTCATGTACATTAGCATTGGCATTTCGACCTCTCCGTGGTACTTGAGGTACCGGAAGCTCATCTTGCTCAACATCTTCAACCTCCTCCCCCGCCAAGGCATTACCAAGAGGGTCATTTCCGTTTAGAGCCATGTGTACCTGATGGATCAACACAAACAAAGTTAGTAAAAAGAAGGAAAGAGAAGCAAAACACAAAACTAGCTACACAAATAGTCAACACCGTAAGTTCCCCGGCAACAGCGCCAAAAAGTGATTAGGTCACAGCGGACTCAACCTTAGGAAGAGTGGGCGCTAATACTTTTACCCAATAGTGGTATCGGGGTCAATTTCCACAGGGAGCTAGAAAGGGAGTTGGATATTTGTTTAGCCTAGAAATGCGTGTTTGCTTCTAATTGATCTTCTATCATTTTTGGTTTTTTTATGATTATCAACTACGATTTAACAACTACTAATTATAAATAAATTATGCTAAGAGATTAATTATAGGTTGTATGCAAGATAGAGAAAGGCACTAGGGTCGTGGCATTTACCTAGGTGGTCAACTAACGGGTAGAGATTCCTAACACAAGAATGATGATTATGGGGCTTATGCTATAACTGTTGCATGATTGCACTCTCTCACACCTCTCGGTAGAAAGAGTGATTATGCCTAATTTACTCTCTCGAGACCAATTGAGTAGGCTAACAAACCAAGCAACTTAGGGTTCAAGTTGGGTAATTACTCTCTCGAGGTTTTACCCGTTAATTGGGACTACCATTCTCATGGGTCCATCCCAATTCCTTGTTGGGTTAATTTTGGAGTCATAGACACTCTTTCTCAAGAAGAGTCAAGACCCACTAAGCTAGACTTAGTGTTTGCAACCACCAAATCCTAGTTAAAACATAAAATTAACCCAAATATCAAGCACCGAACATCATTCAAGCATTAAACAATCACACTCATTAATTACCCACACTAGGGTTGAGCCACAACCCTAGCTAATGGGTTTAGCTAGCCATAATAACAACAGAAATTGAAGAAGAAATAGATAAAATGAACATATTAATTAACTAGAATGTTAATCTACAAGAATCCACGTTAAAACAAGATGAAAATGCCCAAAATAGGCTAAAACTTTTGTCTCACGAGTGCAGCTGCTCTCTGGTATCTGATTTTTTCCCTAAAAATGGCAAATATTCTATTTATACTAGGTTAAGAAAAACCGGACAAAAATACCCCTGCAGGGTCCGTGCGGTCCGCACGAAGTTGGCACGCGGCCGCACTGGGTTGCTTGACTTCTGAGACTTGCCTTCTGAAGATGTTGACGCGGACCGCACAATGATGGAGTGCGGCCGCATGATGACTGGCGCGGACCGTGTGAACTTGTAGTGCGGCCGCATGAGTGGCTTGTGATGGTCTCTGGACTTTTGTGGTGCGGACCGCGTGAGCTTGTAGTGCGGCCGCATTGGCTTGACGCGGACCGCGTGAGCTTGTAGTGCGGCCGCGCCGCTTGCAACTGAGAATGCCAACTCTCTGAACTCCTATGGTGCGGCCGCATGACAAGATGGTGCGGTCCGCACCAAGTTCTAAATATCCTTGCTTTCATGATCTTTGACATTTGAGCAGGTTTCACTCCGTTTCGAGCCGATTTTTGACTTTTGTCATCTTGTTGCTCAAACCTGCAATCAAGCGCAACTTAAGCATTCTGGGTTTATTTTATGGCAAATCATACATAAAGCATAGGCAAGTATGGGCATAAAACGTGTTAAAATCACAGTTATCAACTCTCCCAAACTTAAACCTTTGCTTGTCCTCAAGCAAGTAAAACAAGACCCACCCCTCAAAGGGAAACATCCAAGTAATTCCAGCTTATCCTAAAGTAACCTCATCACGCATCAATTGGGACTAACAATTGCCCTCAATACGAATGCATCATTAACACATTTTAAGTTTTTTTTTTTAAGAACTATGGATCAAATGTGACACAAGAGCATCAAGGGTTGACTCATTTCATCAAGGAGCTTTTCTCAAATACCTTGGTCATTGTGGAACCCAAACTNTCCCTCTCCGGAGGACCCAGGTCAAGAATATCATCCCCAGGACAGTAGTATGCCTGCCTTTGATGTCGTGCCCTTGGAAATTCAAGGCACAGAGATACACTCTAGTGATGAAGAAGATCTTGACAATATGGCTCTTGACACTTTCATCAGTCAGCGTAGGACGATTTCGACTCTTGAGTCTGAAATCAAGCGCCCCACCACAAGGCTTCAAATCAAGTTGGCCTACGACTCTGCACTCCAAAAGAGCAAGAAAAGCAGTAAGAAGAAGAAAAGAAAGCTGGTGAAAAATGGTGTACCTATAGGGGATGAAACGATCCATGTTGTTGAGGTGGATGAGGGAACTCCTGAGGAACCAGGTTCCCTCATAAGGCGGTCATCAAAAAGGGCAGCGTCTGTTTCCTTGGAAAAGGGGTCTACTTCCAAGTTTAAAATCGAGAAAGCAGTGAGTGGTGAGGATGTTCTTGTCAAGTCCAAAGGGAAAAGTAAGGTCAGTGGAGAAAAGCATAGGAAATGCATGTCTGAAACATCTGAAGAACCTAGTTCTGGAAAGAAAGCACGAAGTGAGGTTTGCCTGGGTTCTGAACGATTGAGATACCAGAAAGTTCTGTTGGGGCGTACGTTTGACCCCGCAATCTCAGAAATGGCCGGTATGCGTCAAATCCTGGAAATGGTGGAATTCCAACAGTGGACACATCTTTTCTACGTGGATGCTCCCAAAGTTTATGAGAAGGAGGTCCAGAGTTTCCTTGCCAGTTTGTTTCCAGTAGATACTAACCATGTCTGTGCCTTGGTCAATGGTATGGATATTGTATTTGATGTGAAAGTTCTTGGGGACATCTTGCAAGTTCCTACAGTTGGAGTAAAGAGTGTTCAAGATGTTTGCCAATATATCTTCTGCAATGCAGTGGTGAAAGACAATTCCAATTAGTAAGGGGACCAGATTCATAAGAAAGCTCCTTCCTATCTACCAGTTGTTGTTTGAACTGGTTAACAAAGTCCTGTTGCCACGAGCAGAACGTCGATCTGTAACTTCCAAATCTGATTTATTCCTAATGGAGCAACTAGACGGTTTTCACCCTGTGAGTCTGCCTACCATAATGATTGAGCATATGCAAAAATTGGCTGATTTCAAGGACGGCAATCACGGGCTTCCCTATGGATTCTTGCTCACAAAAGTATTCAAACACTTTGAGGTTCCACTGGGAACAAGTAATGTAGGGACCCGTAAGCAGACATTCTCACAGACCACCCTGGAAGAGTGTGAGTGTATTGAGAAGTATGAGGGTGTAGGAAGCACTTCAACTGTGTCTCGGCTCATCAATGCCCAAAACAGCGCAGCTGAGGAGATACGTAGATTGAAGGCCAGGAATGCTATCCTGGAAGGCCAGCAAGCTCGAGTGGTTCCCTTTCCGAATGATGAAATGAACCGCTTAACCCAAGAAAATGCTGACCTCAGGGCACAAGTTGAGAACCTAAAAGATGAACTGCTCAATGAGCAAAAGTCGGGCAACGCTCGAATAGACCTTGTTCTCCAAACACTTGCTGGAGCATCCAGGCCTTTTCCTCCTACTGCCCCCTAAGTTTTCTTCAGTGACCAGTATTCTGGATATCATTTTCTTTTTGTTTGTTTGTGTTGATGCTTGATGGTTGGCAGTTTGTTTTTGTTTTCCTTTGTGTGGTTGGGATGTACTGTTACTGCTCCCGTGTTTCCAGTCCAATGTTTCAAAATTATTAATATAACTCCTCTCTTATCTTGACTAGTACTTCATCTTTGTCCTCTATTTTTTTCATGATTGTGTGCACATATGTGGCATGAGTTAGCTTGCATGCTGGACTTCTTTGCGCTCTTATTCTTTTTAATGATGCCAAAAGGGGGAATTGGACATAGGAGGAACTGGTGAGCTGGTGACACAGGAGGAACTGGTTCTTAAAATTCTGAACTAGTACACAGGGGGAACTGGTGATACACAGGGGGAACTGGTTCTTAATTAAGAACTAGTAAAATCGTAACTTAAGGCATTGCCTCAGGGGGAACACCTTGATTTGCTCTCTGATGCCCTAGTTCAGAACTTATAAATGTTTAAGTTTGTCATCATCAAAAAAGGGGAAACTGATAGATCTTAAATACTCTTGCCTTATATTTTGATAATCTAACAAACTTTCTTGTAAGAACCAGTTAGGGAACCTGACCTACTCGGGACTGCTGCAAACTTCAATGGACTCCAGTAAAAGTTGAATTGCTACACATACAGGAGCTAGGAACCAAACAAGGACCTGATGCTCCTGCGGTTCCTATATAGCAGCACAAAGTCATTTGGACACAGCTGGAACTGAAGTGACTGCTGGCACTGTTTCTGCCGCACTGCAATATGCTGACAGCCCACTCATTCTCTAACCAAACAAAGTACTCACATCATTTCAAGTGATGTGATCGAGTTGTACCAAAGGGGCTTTTATACAAAACATCACAAATGGGTTTCAGTTTCACTCACTCAAGCATCAAGCAAAAACATAAAAGATTATTCTCTCAAGCTTGAAGAACAAGGTTGAACGCCACTACGAACCAGTTCCTAAACGATTGATTATTGTTGTCCTAGTTGAGTTGTAACCTTGTTATTGCACTTACAATAGCTCTTAAATCTCTTACTTAGAAGTTTACTGATTAAGAATCCTCTTGTATATCCTCAAACTCATTGAGTTTAGGTTGTGGCTAGACTTAGTCACAAAGAAAAGTCTTTGTAATCGTAGAGTTACAAAGTGGCTTGTGGTGACAGCACCACAAGTTAGAAAAATCCTTTGTAACTAGGATAGTCACAAAGTGGCTTGTGGTAAAGGTACCACAAGTTAGTTTAAAGTCTTTACAATAGGGAGTATTGTAATGTGACTTTTTGATCCCCTTGTGCGGGATTTTTCCACGTAGAAAATCCTCTGCCTCATTTACTTACTGCTTTATTAAGTACTCTCAGCAGAAACTTGTAGAGGACCGGGTACTCTACGATTTGGTGGACCCATACAAACTAACAAGAACCAATCATAAGATGCCACATCACGAGCATTAAATGAAAGTGACACATAAAGCATCAGTTCCAGAGAAGGTATAATGGCGGCAAAAATTGCCACTTTAATGAGATCCACTTCCCAAATATTCTATTGATGAATAAATGGCAAGTGGGGGGGACTATCTGTATTGGAAAAAATTAAATTAATATATCGAATTAATTATGGGGTGACATGTCGTGACACGTGGATTGATAAAGGAATGCCAACTGGTGAAGAGTAGATGAAGAGGCACGAGCTTTAGCAGGCATGGGCAAAAATCCAAGAAAGCCAAAAGGGATAGGTGCTCGAACCTCTTGATATTCTAAAGAGGCATCAGAAGAATGAACCTAAATAACAAAAAGGGTATAGATACGTATTATTGGAAATTAATAGGCATTAATAACAAAAAATGTTACAGAATCTGTACTAAATCAGTTACGATTACCAATTATAACGTTACATTAAATGCCATTGATTGTCCATAAAAACTCCATTATGAGAGGAGAAAAACGTATTACATAGAAATAGCTATAAAAGGTGAGGAATGAATTTTTGTAAAGACACGAAATACTATTAAAATATACTGATTTACTTTGCTTTCTATTCAGCTATTATTTACATCAATTATTCCTATTTCTACTTGATTATCAGTAACCCGAGTTCTTCTAAAATAAAGCTTTGACCGAAATTCTAATTTTTGGTTAAACACTTTTGTTTTCTTTCTGTGCCCAAATCAACTAATCATCTCAAATTATGGACGGCTACGAAGGCAAAACATTGATTAGCATCATGTGCTTATTCCACAAAAGAATGTGCTAATGTCGGACTTCAACATATCTCCGTTAAAGCCATCATAATCTAACACCTAATGAAAACTCGCCTAAACAAGAAAAAGCGTCATAAGCTGCAAATAAGAGGTTAACAAAGCTGCCAAATAGGAACTCCTACAAACCTAAGAGCCCGTTTGGACATTAAAAAATTCATTTTTTTTGAATTTTTTTTACTTTTTTCGAAATTAGTGTTTGCCCATAAAATTTCTAATTTTCAAAGATGAATTTTAGAATTTTTCTAAAATTTGAAAAACTTCAAAAACAACCCAAAATAATATTCATGTCCAAACACAACTTTAATTTTTAAATACCATTTTCACTTGAAATTTTTTTTCACTTTTTTTTGGAATTTTATAATTCTTATGTCCAAACGCCCACTAAATTTGTTTTTCTCCTTGTATCCACTTTCTGGTTTAAGAAAAATGCTCCGAGCTACACCACAAGTAAGAAAAAGTCGTAGTATATATATTTGAAAGTACAATAAATCCAATACTAAAAATATTGAATCCACTTAGCTCGTTATTTGAAAGGTAGGTGAGACTAAGAAATTGCTCTTAGCTCTATCTTTATGAATTTCGCGAACCATATTAAGACCAGATAAAGGATATAATGTATGGGTCAAAATCTGACCACAAGTGGATTACCATTAAGAGGAACAGTAAGGGTTCGATCAAGCCATGGACGTACCCGTAAGGTGTAATGGCGACGAGCGTCTCGGCCACTGCCGAAGATCAAGCCATCGAGAAGACTTGCACAGCAGAATATATGTGGTCCTGCTTGAGCAAGTAAAGAGGAAGATAATCGAGGAGAGGTCTGCAGGTCAAAGACCGTTGTATAAAGGGGAAGTTGGGTAGTATATATATGAAGGATAAAGCAGAAAGCAAAGGGGATCCCAGAAGAGAAAAACAAACAGAAGACTTGGAGGAGACCTCTGAGTAATAAAGCAAGAAGTCTAGATTACGGGTTACAAATCTTTGTAAACACCATTGTTGAATCAATAAAGCTAGATACCATAGTGATCAACGATCCTTCCTTATCTTCTTTGCTTTTACAGATGCACAACAACATGTCAAAGATGTAAGCTTATCATTTGTGTTTGATGCCTTTTATTCATTCTAAGAAATATTACATAAACTCATCCTCATTTGATTCTCGTATCCAATATGTCTAGATCTAAAGTTGATTATGTTTGGGTAGGATTTACTCTTTATTTTATCATTAATTGGTTTAACTAAAAGGTCCAATATTTTTTGGTCAAACAATTTGGCGCTGTCAGTGGGAATTTCTTAGCCAAATTCTTTATTTTGCTTTAGATCTAGAAACAGCCAAGTATTACTTCCAGGTTGTTACAACCTCATCACCTCGGTAACAACGCCAACTCGAGAAGAATGGTAGATAAGTTTTTGAGACAAGTGTACCAATCCAGGTCAGATCCCTACACAAAATAGAAATCATGACCGATGTCTATACGAGACCCATGCTTCACCTGTAACGATGGGTTAGGCAGGTCATATGTATGTTTGAAGTAGAACAAAGATCACTATGCGCTTGGTATGATCGCAATCCCATGCAATGTATTCACCTTGTATACCAGCCTGTACTTCCACCCCTTGGGAAGGGATGATAGCCTACTGCGTGGCCCTTTGAAATAGCAGGCACACCCTGCCTTATTTTCGCATCACGCACACTGGATGATTTATGAACAAAGTATAATATGTTTCCCTTATTGTTTGCGTATATCGGATTGGGCTCGGCCTCGGAATCCCAACGGGTGAGGTAGGCCCAAGTCACGAGAAGTCTAGACACGATTAAATGGCGAAGCCAAACATGGCTTCCAAATCAGAAACCACTATTCGAGTACGAGGCGAAGCGAGTAACCCTACAGCGCCGCGCCTCCTTTCACCGACTTGATAGGTCGAGGTAACAGATGATTTTGTTTGGGTTTATCTTATCACCTTCTTGCTGTTTCGAAACAGGAACACGAGCACTCGCATAGGTACGCGAGCAAGGGACGAACGCCGCCAAAACACCCCAGGAAAAGGTTCCGTACCGTGCCATCTCGCGAGTAACGACCGAGCAAAACCCTCTAAGCTGCACCATATTACAAATAACAGAAATGGCTCGGTACAGGTCGATTATTGAAAAAACAATCTCCACCGAAAGCAAAATTAAGCAAACTGGGACTCACCAAGGAAACACACAATATTCTCCAAATGAAAACGAAAGTAAGCAAACCAGGACTTGCCCCGACGCACTCGTGAACAACACGGCGACGAGCAATGTTCCCCAATAGAAATAACACAACATGTTATAATCTCGACCTCGCTCGGGTTAACACCCTTACAGCCATCGGCCATCGCCATATGAAAGGAAGGTTCGACCTCGCTCGAATTCAAAACGGGTTACAATTTCGACCTCGCTCGAATTGACACCCTTACGGCCATCGACCATCACCATATGAAAGGAAGGTTCGACCTCTCTCGAATTCAAAACGGGTTACAATTTCGACCTTGCTCGAATTGACACCCTTACGGCCATCGGCCATCGCCATATGAAAGGAAGGTTCGACCTCGCTCTAATTCAAAACGTGTTATAATCTCGACCTCGCTCGAATTAACACCATTACGGCCATCGGCCATCGCCATATGAAAGGAAGTTTCGACCTCGCTCGAATTCAAAACGGGTTATAATTTCGACCTCGCTCGAATTAACGCCCATACGGCCATCGGCCTTCGCTAAAAGAGAAGTTCGACCTCTCTCGAATTCACAACGGGTTAAAATTTTGACCTCGCTCGAATCAATACCCTTAAGGCCATCGACCATCGCCCTATGAAAGGAAGGTTCGACCTCGCTTGAATTCAAAACGGGTTATAGTTTCGACCGTGCTCGAAATAACACCCCTACGCCTATCGGCCACCGACGGGTAAGAGTAGAAGTTCGCCCACCCGAATCAACCGATCAAATTTTGACCCCGTTCGTATATATAAGTCAGAAATTGACTCTTACCCAAGATGGTGACTCCAAGATCGACCACGCACGAGCATATAAGCCAAACTTCCGCCCAAGTTGGCAACTCCAAGTTCGACCCCGCTCGAATACATAAGGAAAAATTGACTTCGCCTAAATTGGTAAGTCGGAATCCAATCTCGCTCGAGTATATAAGTCAAAACTGACATCGCCCAAGATAGCGAATTTACAGTCGACCTTGTCTGAATTAAGGTTGGTTCTGCCTGAGTCGGCAAATCAGAAGTCGACTTCGTTCAAACTCGCAAGTTCGGATTCACAATTAAAAGGGTCAGGGACTCATCACAATAAAAATTGAAAGATACACAAATGAAAGCTAAACAATTATTTTATTCAAATATACGTGCACGACAATCGCACCCTACAAAAGGCCGAAACAGGCCCTCAGGAAAAGATGAAAGCAAACAACAAAAGAACAAAAAAAACTAAGTACAATGGTTGCAGCAAAAGCTTCACTCAGCATCATCCCCACCGGCGTTCTCCCCGACATCATCATCATCATCAGAAGGGAACCTTTCCTCGTTATCAACGCCCTCACCAGCCTCCGGCGTCGCAGGGTCATAACCGCAGGCAGTGCGAGCCTCGCGTGCCTTCTGATACTTTATATGAGTCCACCAAACTATTAGTACCAGGTCCTCTATGAGTTTCCACTGAGAATGCTAATGAAATAATAAGTAAATAAGACAGGGAGTTTTACGTGGAAAAATCCCTGCTCAAGGGGATAAAAAACCATGACCTACACTGGTAGGATTTCAACTTCACTATGAGCAACTTTTAGATTACAACCTATGCAATCTAGGAATTAAACTCTTAATCCCTCACTAACTTGTAATACACCTATTACAAGCCACTTTGCAATACACCTATTACAAAGACTTCAACTCATGACTAACTCTAGTCACGACACAAACACTAAGGGTTTATGGTTTTACAAAGGGGTTCCTAAGCAACGCTTCTAGCTAAGCAAATTAGGAGTTACAATGAATAACAATTACAAAGTTACAACTCAACTAAGGATAATAAGATACCAGATTTAGGAAATGGTCCATAGTAGTGTTAAACTTTGTTCTTGATGCTCGAATATCAGATGGCTTGAATGCTTGAAGTGAATGCTCAGGTGTTCAAGTGATGTTTTATTGTAATACTCTTGTTAATACAACTTGGATGACATCACTTGAATGATGTAATCACTTGGTTGGTCAAAGGACAAGTGACTGCAGAACTGCGCTGCATTATTTTTGTGTACAGTGCAGGCAGTCACTTTCCAGCTGTACACAGTTAACTTCGTACTGCTGTCAGGGAAACACAAGGGATCAGGTCCCTTTGTTGGTTCGCTATCTTCTGAAGTTGGAGCAGTTCACATTAGATGGAGTCCGTTGATTTGCAATGTGTACAAAGTGTGTTAGGTTCCCTATCTGGTTCTTTGACAGTAAGTTTGTTAGATCATCAAAACATAAAGCTAAGACATTGGAAACCCATCAATTTCCCCCTTTTTGATGATGACAAACTTAGACATTGATAACACATGTTTAAGCAATAGGAACTTCACAAGTTCCCATTGACTTTATGCTTCCCCCTTAATCAGATCCCTGTTTTAATTATACTTCCCCCTTTTGGCATCATTAAAAATATACAAGCAGGCAATCAGCATAAAGAAGTCTAGCCTAGCTAACTTATGCCACATATGTGCACACAACATGATAGAAAAGAGAAACAGAGAAACATAAGCATTAGATAGCAAAAGAGGATAGTTTTTATATAGAAAACATATGCCTTTGCTATGCAGCAAAGGCAAAGATTGGACTGTTGTCAGCGGGAGCAGTACAGGTGCATCCCATCCACATCACAAAAAAAGAAACAAAAACAATTGCCAAGTCATCAAAACAAGAACATAAAATCCAGAAACTGGTCACTGAAAGGGGCTGTCTAGGGGGCACTAGGAGGAGAGGGCTTGGAAGTTGCAACAAGAGTTAGGAGAACTAGATCTATTCGGGCATTCGCTAACGTTTGCTCGGTGAGAAGTTTCTCCTTCAGGTTCTCCACTTGTGCCCTGAGATCAGCATTTTCTTTGGTCAAACGAGCTATCTCCTCATTTGACCCTGGGGCCCCTTGGGCCTGTTGACCTTCTAGGATAGCGTTTCGTGCTTTCAACCTTCGAATCTCCTCAGTTGCACTGTTTTAAGCATTGATGAGCTGAGAGATTGTCAATGTACTACCTACCCCCCCCCCCCCATTCTTTTCGATACACTCACATTCCTCCGAAGTTGTTTGAGAGAAGGTCTGCTTCTTGGTCCCTACTTTGCACTGTCCCAGGGGCACTTTGAAGAACTTAAACACATGCGTAAGAAGAAACTCATATGGAAGACCATGATTTCCATCCTTGAAAGTCGCTACCTTCTGCATGTGCTCAATCATGATGGCAGGCAGGTTCACAGCTGGAAATCCATCCAGTGCCTCCATTAGATACAAGTCAGATTTAGAAGCAATGGACCTCCTCGCAGCACAGGGTAGAAGAACCTTGTTTACCAGCTCGAACAATAACTGATAAACGGGCAGCAAGGCCTTCTTGTGAACCCTTTCCCCCGTCTGGTTTGCACCTTCCTTTACAATAGCATTTCTGAAGTTTGACCCACACACATCCTTTACAGAAGACACACCAACAGTAAGGACTTTAGAATATCTCCAAGCAGAGCCACATCAAACATGATATTCACCCCATTAACTCAACCACAAATATGGTCGGTATCAACAGGAAAGAGGTCGGCATAGAAGCTTTGAACCTCATCCTCATACACTTTGGGCGCATCTATTTGGAACAAAAGTCCCCACCTTTGAATCTCAACCATCTCAATTATTTGTCTCATGCCAGCCATTTCAGAAATTGCTGGGTCAAAAGAACGACCCACAAGACCTTTTGGTGCCTCAAGCGTTCTGTAGCAGACCTAGTCTCACTTTTCACTCTCTTTGCAAAATCAGGTTCCTTCGCAGGTTCCAACTTTCTCTTCCCAAACTTCACACTTGATTTTTCCTTTCCACTAGACTTGTCCAAAACATCCTCATCAGAAAAAGATGGTTCACTCACAACATTTTTTAATTTTCCACTTTTCACAACAGCTTTCAACTTTGAATTGGGGGTTGTAACATCTTCCACTGAAGCAGATTGCTTCTTCTTCTGGGACCTTTTAACCAGGGAACTAGGTTCCTCTGTTGCTTCCTCATCAATTTCTACCACAGGAACATCCCTGTCACATACTACTTCTCCATCTTTCACCAACCTCTTCTTCTTCTTCTTCTTACTGCTCCTTTTGCTCTTTTGGAGGGCAGACTCATAAGCCTCTTTTGCTTGCAACCTAGTAGTAGGTCGCTTAGTAGATGACTCAGGAGTGATTACTGCCCTTCGCTTGACAATAAAGGCATCCAGAGCAATGTTATCTTGATCTTCCTCATCACTAGACTTCATCTCAGGAACCAGAATCTCCAAGGGCTCAACAGCAAAGTGTAGAGAGGGAGCAGGAGCAAAACTGACCTGGGAAGAGGATCCTTGACCTGTTTCCTCTGGAGAGGGGTCAGGTCCTTCACGAGAAGTCCCAGTAGTTTATGCTGGTACAGAGCTTTCAAAAAGCACCATGGCTCCTTCTTCTACTAACCCCTGTGTCTCATTCCTCTGAGACTTGGGTGCACCAGAGACTACCTCATGCACTATTCCATCTGCAGATACGACAAGTATGGTTGCGACAGTTTCCTCCTCTAGAGACTCCATGGTCACCGCAGAATCAGAAGCAAGAACGGCTGAAGGTTGATCAACACTAGCCCCTGAGAACTCTACAATCTTTGGAACTTTACCCTGTTCTCCACCCTTGCTTTGGTCGGTGAGAATCTCAGTCGATAGAGATGAAAGGTTATCGATTTTTGGGGTTTCTGAGTTCTCATCATTTGGAGTGAGAGAGAGGTCTGAGATAGTCGCATTAGAACAGGAGTGTGTATGGAAATCTAGTTTGGAGGTGTTTTCAGTGGTTGAGACTGGAATGGTGACAGAGGGTTCATCAGGGACTGAAGGCTCAAGGGTTTTCTCTGGGTTGGTTTCTACTAGAGAAGGGATTATCGAGTGATTGTCAGCCATTGCAAAGATACAATTGAGAATCTTTTGGAGAAGGTTTGATGAGAGGTGTTTGATCAGTCAAGAAGAAGAAAGGGTTTTAATGAGAGAAGATAATTATGAGGGAGAGAGAGAACGGTTCTGAAACGGCGGTAGTGTGTGGGAAGTTGCAACGTTTCAGAGGGAGATGGAAAGGATTTGAAATGAAAAGATGTGACAGCAGAGTCTGAAAAGGTGGATGACATGGCACTTGATTTTTGCACCTTTTTAAGATATGTATGAAAGAATGCACAGACTACTAACCTTTGGTACAAGAACCAGGTTCTTGACCTGTCTTTTGAAAATTTCAATCCTCTTTTACCGCCCATGCAGTGCATCAATAGCTTCTATAATCATCAATTCATCATGCATGTTTACCTGCAACGTTATTGAAGTGAGTTAGACTTGGCCGGAAAATACTTTAGCTAATATTACCTGAAGATGACTTTCATAGCCAACTGATGGGAATCAGGTTCTCAATTAGGCTTCAATAGCCCCAATTTCACCCTATTGCATTCAAAATGTTCCCTACTCAATGCTTTGGTGAAGATATCTGCAATTTGGTCTTCTGTATTGCAGAACTTCAGATAAGCCCCTTCTCCACATTGTCTCTCAGAAATGATGTCTCACATCAATGTGCTTGGTTCATTTGTGTTGAAATGGATTCTTGGCCATGTTGAGTGCACTGGTGTTATCACATAGAAGAGGCACACAGTTAGTGTACCCACCAAAATCTTCCAATTGCTATTTGATCCATAGGAGCTGAGCACAACAAGAAGCTGCAGCTACATATTCTGCTTCAGCTGTTGAAAGAGCCACTGAGTTTTGCTTCCTTGTCCCCCATGAGATGAGACATGATCCTAGAAAGTAAGCCATTCCAGAAGTACTTTTCCTATCCATAAGATAACTAGCATAGTCAGCATCAACATACCCAATAAGATTAAAATTATCACCTGAGGGGTAGTACAGGACCAGGTCCTGTGTGCCCTTAAGATATCTTAAAATTCTTTTGGCAGCCTTCAGATGAGACTCCTTGGGATTTGATTGAAACCTTGCACATAGCCCCACACTAAAGACAATATCAGGTCTGCTGGCAGTGAGGTAGAGAAGAGACCCAATAATGCCTCTATACATGGTTTGATTTACAGGAGATCCGGACTCATCCATGTCTAGTCGAGTAGTAGTGGCAATGGGAGTGTCTATCACTTTTGATGCTTCCATATCAAACCTCTTCAGGAGCTCCTTGATGTATTTCTGCTGGCAGATGAATGTACCCTTTGTGGACTGCTTCACTTGATGACCCAAGAAGAAACTTCAACTCACCATCATACTCATTTCAAACTCACTTCCCA
>NW_017679532.1:0-803 GCF_001879085.1 Nicotiana attenuata
TTAATAAAAAAAGGTAAAGAAAGATTATGTGCCAGTGAAAAATTATGTGCTTTAAGATATATAATTCATAAGTGCGTCCTTGTTTGGAGTTTTTGTTTAATATCAAAAGCTTTAAAGTTTCATTTTTCTTTTTTTTTCTCAGTTTTTCTATGTTAGCAAATTTGTAGCTTTGTATGGTAATATTTTGTTTTCTGTTAACTTAGTTCTTAAGAATGCAAGTATTTAATTTTGAATTTTAATCCTATAATTCAAGAATGAGAAATGCTCACCGTTGAGCCATGAAAATCTTGACTTCCATATAGTTACCTCAAAACCAAATCGATAGTATGCTTTTAGGTACGATCTTAACAAATCAATCATCGTGATTGTGTACACGTTCGCGTGACATAATTACGATTTTCAAAATAAATCAAGGTACGTGTCCGCGCGACTTTGATCAAGCTTTTTCTTAAATAAACTAAGAGTTGTGAATTGTGTATACGTACGCGTGACATGACTCTTGACACGCCAAATCACACGAGTATACGTACACGTAACTCGATAATTCTTTAAGTGCGAGTAATCGGGTAATTAAAAGCGGTAAAGGTAAAATGCATGTAGGTTCTAAAACACGTAATAAAATAATTTAAGCCAAGTATAAATTGTTAAGCGACCGTGCTAAAACCACGGAATTTGGGAGTGCCTAACACCTTCCCCCGGGTTAACAGAATTTCTTACTCGGTCTTCTGGTTTCGCAGACTTAAAACGGAGTCAATCTTCCTCGATTTGGGATTTAAAATAAACCGGTGACTTGGGACACCACA
>NW_017679532.1:5171-6090 GCF_001879085.1 Nicotiana attenuata
CTCGAACTCGGGTTATGATAGCCCTTGGGCTTTTATGATCGAGTGAGGATTTGCTCGAACTCGAAGTAAAGTTAGCCCTTAGGCTTTATAGATAGTCCCCAAGGAGAGTTTGCTCGAACTCGGGTTATGATAGCCCTTGGGCTTTTATGATCGAGTGAAGATTTTCTCGAACTCGAAGTAAAGTTAGCCCTTAGGCTTTATAGATAGTCCCCGAGTGAGTGTTTGCTCGAACTCGGTTTAAGATAGCCCTTGGGCTTTTATGATCGAGTAAGGGCTTGCTCGAACTTGAAGTAGAAGTAGCCCTTCCTTTGTATTCATTACGGATTTCGGACGTCTCGGATCCGCGTTAAATTGGCCGTAGCCTCTTTAGTTCGGAACTTTCCCTTTGGCTTTATTTTCGCTTTACTTCGAGCTTGTTCGAAGTGTCAGTCCCCGAGTGGGGTGGCCGTGGGCTGTAAAATCGAGGGTTGCCTTTAAGTCTTATGGTCTCGAAATTTTAGTAGTTCGATTTTGATGGTTTCTCGGACGGCAGTTCTCAAGCGTGGGGTTAGTTGTATGAACTTCCATCATGATCGGCCCTTAAGCCTGTTTACGCAACAGATCAAGAGTTTGAAATAGGAAATTTTTCTAAAGGCATGAGATATCGGCGAGGAAAAATACTTCTCTCAATAGATGATTATACATGCGCGCATATTTGATGATAGGGCTCGGTAACCTATATGGGCATGGTTCATCTGACCGTCTGACCCTTACAATATTTTCCTATCGAGACTCCGCCGTCATGTAATTTCCTTACAACAAAGTAGACATTCGAGGGTAATGCCCCCCCCACGTACTTAACGGTAAGTATTGTTAGGGAACCGTACCGTGTAACTGTTGTAATAGTCTCTAAATTAAGTCACGAACAAATGATTGTCCT
>NW_017679532.1:10588-11246 GCF_001879085.1 Nicotiana attenuata
ACTTGGTACCGTCCGATTATTGATTTTACCGCGTATGACTGAAACTTACTTGACATTATCATGACTTGGGCTGATTGCCATACTTGGGGCTTATTGCCGACTGTTTAAAATCCTTGTGAGGTATCATCACTGTTTTCCTCACTATTTGAAATATTATTTGAACTCAGTCCATTTGAATTACACTGTTTCATGAACTCAGCTATATTTTTACTCAACCTTGAGTTTTAACTGATGTTTGAACTATTGTTTGAGTTGAGCATTATTGTCTTTACTGATACCTGAGGGGCTTATGATTATTTTTGGACTGATTGAGGCCGAGGGCCATATGTGAGGATATGTCGAGTGATGTGAGGAGGCTTTCAGGCCTCGAGTAATATGTGAGGAGGCTTTCAGGCCTCGAGTGATATGTGAGGAGGCTTTTAGGCCTCGAGTGTATTGTGAGGAGGCTTTCAGGCCTCATGTTGATATGTACAGGCTTTCAGGCCTTATGATGATATAGCGCTTGGGCTGTAGGAGCCCCTCCGGAGTCTGCGCCCCCACAGTGAGCGCGGGTACCCATCTAGAGCGGATAAATGTTAGACAATGGTAACAATGGCATTGTTGTACGCATTTTGGTCAGGTAACAATGACTGACCAGTGGTAACAATGGCACTGTAAT
>NW_017679532.1:15864-16484 GCF_001879085.1 Nicotiana attenuata
GGATTTGATTTCAGCTTGTTGGGAGGATAAAATCGAGGTTCGGCTCGGAATCTGCTGTGGTATTAGTCAAAAGGGAAGTGGCTTCATGAATGGTTGATCTGAGAAATGGATTACGGTTTATTGCGTGTTTCATTTATCGTTGGCAGTATATGAAAGTGTTGGAATAAGACCTTAGTTGATAAGAGGTTTTCTACCGGTATTCGGGTGTTGTGGACAACTGCTGTGAATAGAAGTTATCGTTTCGAGCGTTTGGGTTATCTAGGCTATCATGTGATTGCACCTGAGGTTGCAGGTATGGGTTATTACAGCTGGTTCGGGCTTATTCTGAATATAGATGTGAGGTTCTGACTTTTGTGTATGATTCCGAAAAGTGCAATGTGGTTCTATGGTTTATGGACTAGATGGATTATGGAATTTCAGCTATGTTGTGTTATCAGACCTATGCGAGATAGGGTGACGTGGGATCACCCCCGGGTATATGCTTGGTAAGGTCATTCAGCTATTGGTTGGCTTCGAGGACAACTCTGGGTACGCTCGAGACGACGATTGTTTAAGTTAGGGAGGATGTGACGACCCGACCCGTCATCTCGAGGCGCTACCGCCCGTTTTCCCCATTTTAC
>NW_017679533.1:0-16480 GCF_001879085.1 Nicotiana attenuata
ATATTTTTTCAAATTTATCCGTTTACTAATTTTAAGCTTTTCTTTTTCATTTTTGTTTCTAGTTTTTACCATTCTTTTAAAATTAAAGATATCATATACATGAATCATATTGTAACTGTAACGACCAGATCGTTCGTTCTGAGAGTTATAGCCACATTTCCCCCATCTATCCTTATTTATATGTTGTTCAGCTGTGTTGAGTTGTATCGAATTGGTAGGTTTGGGTTCGGAGTAGTTTTGGAGTGAAATGAACACTTAGTCTCTTAATTAGAAAGTTAAGTTAAAAAAGTCAACCGGAAGTTGACTTATGAGTAAAAGAATTCGGATTTGGATTTTTATGATTCGATTAGCTTCGTTGGGTGATTTTAGAATTTGGAGTGTGTCCGGAATATAATTTGGAGATCCGTAGTAGAATTAGGCTTGAATTGGCAAAAGTTGGAAGTTTGGAAGTTCTTAGGCTTGAATTCGAGGTTGATTTGGTATTTTGGTGTGGTTTTGGGTGTTCCGGAGGTTCGACTAAGTTCGGGTAGTGATACATGACTTGTTGGAATTATTGGTTGAGGTCCCGAGGGCCTGGGGTGTGTTTCGGATAGGTTTGGGTTGTGTTGCGCTCGTTTTTCTTATGTTTCGACGCCGTTTATTCAAGCATAAATGATATCATATTGAACAAATGAGTTACAATTTCTTTTTTGATTGAAGCATTAGATACGTATTGTAATTACGGACCTGTAGCAAAAAGAATCATCGAATTTGGACATCGTTTGAGGATTTTATGGTTATTTTACTAAGAATTAGGTTGCCAGATTTTTCAGATTAATTACAAAATTGCCACTGACGGCGTATTTAAAAATCTGCACTATTTGCAAATATTAAAACCTACATATCTCCTTCGTTATAAGGTCAAATTGAGTGATTCAAAGGCCTAACTTGACTAGAATTTCACAAGGAATCCATTGGAGGCATGAAATATGAATTTCGGGATCGTTTGGCATGAGAAACGAGGCAGAATAGCTGGTAAAAAAATATACAAAACTAGGGTTTGTTCATTCGGTCATATTTTGAGTTGGGGAGCTCGGATTTGGGCGATTTTGGAGGCATTTTTCACCATATGGATTGGGGTAAGTGTTCTCTAGTCGATTTTGATTATAATTTATGAATCCATCTTCATTTTTGGGATTTGATTGATGATTTCAAAGTGAAATTGAGGGAGTTAGGGTTTGAGTTTTGGAGAGTTTTAAGTGAGGATTTGAGGGACCAAACGGAGTCCGATTTTGACAAATTTTATATGGTTAGACTAGGGAGAGGACGATGATTATTATTCTGCCATTTTTGACTGATTTCGAGACGTGGGCTTGGGGGCCGGATTTTGGCCGATTTCGGATTTTTGGCATGTTTATGTAGTTTTTATTGTGTAATTCGATTCTTTAGACTATGTTGATAGTAGTGTTCTGATTATGGTTAGATTCGAAGCTTTTGGATACCGAGTCGAGGGACGAGGACATCCCGGAGTAGGATTTTACGCTGTTGAGGTAAGTAACAGTTTTAACTCTGGCTTTGAGGGTATAAACCCGGAGAAATTGATATCATGTGATTGTTTGGTGGTGATACCCACGCTAGGTGACGGGCGTGTGGGTTTGCACCGCGAGGGATTGATACTTGATCCGTCCCGTGAGGCTGTGAGGCCTAATGGCTATTATCTGTGGTTATGTGTTTACTTGTTGTTGAACTTGTTTGCCTTCATGTTAGAGATCATGTTTAGGCTTTATTCATGCTCACATTAATTATACTCAGTCATAGAAATTATTGTGCATGCTTACCTCCGTCTCTATTATTTGCTAATATGCTGTGATACTTGATGTGGGTTGTGTCCCCTTATTTGTTGATGATGGTGAGGCTAGTGAGGTACATGATTGAGTGAGACCGATGGCCTGGTTGTGAGGATATTAATACCATAACGCGTGAGTTGTCTGCGTAGCACGTGAGTTGACCGTGCGGGTCCAGGTATTTATACCATAGCGCGTGAGTTGTCCGCGTAGCATGTGAGTTGACCGTGCGGATCTAGGTATTGATATGGTAGCACATGAGTTGTCCGTGCTTAGCGCTTGGGCTTTGGGAGCCCCTCCGGAGTCTGTACACACCCCCAGTGAGCGCAGAGTGTTGAGTGTATTGAGTGTTGAGTGTTGGGTGCTGAGTGATGGAGTGACATTGTTGTGAGGTTGCATTTACTTTTGCTGTTGCTGCATTTATCTGTTAAATTTCTTTGTGGCATTTGCTGAGTTATGGAATTTACCTGTTTATTCCTGTTATTTTTAAAATTGTGAAAAATAAATAATTGGACTATTTTGCTCAGCTCGTCACTACTGCTCAGTTCCTTAGTTATTTCTGTTACTACTGAGGTGGTTGTACTCATCCTACACCCTGCACTTTATGTGCAGTTCCAGGTGAGTTAGAGCGCGGCGATCGTTGAGTTCAGGCCGGCTATCTGTGGAGATTCCAAGGTAGCTGCTAGCGTCCGGAGGGCCTTGTTACTCCTCTTGTCATTTCTTATTTTAGACAATTATATTTCTTCGTTCATAGTTTTAGACGCTCATGACTTAGTGACACCCTGATGTTTGGGACTCGTTTTCGTATTTTATATTTTTATATTTAGAGTTGGTTTAATTTATCTGGAATTAAATTATTGGAAATATTTTATTAAATTCTTATAATCAAATTAGTAGTAATATTTTGGGAATAGGCTTGCCTTGTAACACGATAGGCGCCATCACGGCCATGGTTAGATATTGGGTCGTGACAGTAACTTTTCAAATTCTTTATTGACTTTTCTTGTTTTTGATTTGTTCTTTGTGTAATGTCTTGTAACTTTCCAAATTATCTTCTACTTTTTTCACACTAATGCAAATTATCTACATCCTTCTTTGAATTATCAAATCCTTTCCTACAAATAATTATTTTTAATTTCTTCTGTTATATGTTATTAGTTTTCGAATATTTCAAACAGTTATCAAATCAAATTTGTGAAATCCTACAAATAGGTAATAAATTTACAATTTCATTGCATAATCTATCTATATATTATTAAAAAAAGAGGAAAAAATATCACACATTAAGCCTGGTGGCAGCATGAAAATAGGCCACTTGGCAATTTAGGACAAAGTTAGTAAGGTTAGGTAATACTATTTATTTTCTTTTTGAATTTAAATTTTAAAAAAATTAAATTATACATTATGTGGTGTTAATAATTAGTTACTCTTTTTGAATTTGAATTTAAACATACTTAACTATTTTTTTACAAAAAATTATTTTTATATATTTAAAATTATTTCTATTTTACGTTCAATGCCATCTTTCATGTTTGTCACTCAAAATCGTCTAGTTACAATTACCATGGCTATACATAATTTCATCCGATGACATTCTTCTCCCGATAAGGAATTCAATTATTATGCTAATGAAGACATTACTACAGAGATTGAGGAAGGAGATGGACCTTCAGATATTACTTTAGAAATGAAAGGCAAGTCTTCTACTAATATGGAGGCGTTGTGTGATAGATGTAAAGATGAAATTGTTGAGAAATATTATCGTATGTGAGTGACTTTACTTATTATTTCATGGTAGATTATCAATAAATAGTAATTTGTGGAATAGACTTCTAATTCATACTGAATGATGTATTTTGATGATTCAAATCACCATGTAACAATAAGTAATTATACTAGATAATAATATATACTTTGGTATAACTATATATGTAAACTTGAGTTAAATCTTTAATATGTTTCTTTACTTTATGTTTTATATTTTAATTAAATTAAAATAAAAATAATAAAAGTCCCTTACGATAAATATTTGAGTTCATTTTTCTCTTAAAAAGAATTATAAGACCTTAGTACTATCCTTTTTGATAATTTGACACTCAAAAGTACTTTTTAGAAAGATTGGCCAAACACAATTTGTTTACCAAATGTTGCAAAAAGCACTTCTTAAATGAATTGGCCAAACACAATTTTTTTTTTCAAAAGTACTTTTGAAAAAAGTACCTATAAAAAAGGTATTTTTTAAAATAAACAGATTTTGGCAGCTTGGCCAAACGGACTCTTAAATGTATCAAAAGATCATTCAACAAATATAAAAGTTCACCCCAAAATTCACTATAACTTATTTAATAATGTAAATTAAGTAAGGTTATTTTGGTATATACAATATGTAAAGTAAGCGTATTTTTGGTAATAAGAAAATTCAAAACTGCTTCTGCTTCTAGGGAGAAATTAATTTTTTTTGCTTCTCCGAAACTGCTTCTACTTTTGTCACGACCCCGATTTCTCACCCTCAGGGGTCGTGATGGCGCCTACTCGTAGAAGCTAGGCAAGCCACACATTTAGAATCCATAACTACTCTTGTTTTAAATCCATTTTTACCAATTTAATGAACAGGAAGTAAATAATTAAACAACAGCGGAATTCATAATTTTAGCGGAAGACTTAAACGAAATAAACCAAAATAATAAGGAAAATCCACATATGCCTCTACCCAGAACTGGTGTCACAACATTCACGGACTATCTAAGAGTTCTACACATAAATGTCTGAAACAAGGAAATGAAATCTGTCTCGAATACAAGAGGAAACAGTGCATCAAAATACGTAGAAGATATGCCGGGCCTGCGAACGCCTGCAGGACTACCTCGGGATCTCGTGGACTGAAGGCTGGCTCCCAAACTACTGCTGCGCACCGTATACTGCTCCGGTACCTGGATCTGTGCAAAAGAGCACAGAGTGTAGTATCAGCACAACCGACCCCATGTGCTGGTAAGTGCCTAGCCTAACCCCGGCGAAGTAGTGACGAGGCTAGGACCAGACTCCAGATAAACCTGTGCAGATATATAATATATTGCAGAAAAATAAACAAGTAATGAGCAGTTAAAAGGGAGGGGGTACATGCCTCGGGGAAACAGTTCAACATAGCAGAAACTAAATAAATATGAAGGAGCAGTACGGTATCCAAAACAATATAATAATACTACTGTTGCGGCGCGCAACCCGGTCCATACGTGTATATATAACTGTTGCGGCGTGCAACCCGATCAAATGAATATAATATATCTCCAACCACCTCCTCTGCCTCAAATTCAACTCCTTTTACTTGAACAAGTATTGATGACTCTTGTGATCCCTGAACACCTCACATGCCACGCCATATAGATAATGCCTCCAAATCTTCAATGCATGAACTATGGCTGCCAACTCCAAATAATGAACCGGATAGTTCTTCTCATGAATCTTCAACTGCCTCGAAGCATAGGCAATGACTTTGCCATCCCGCATCAACAGTGCTCCAAGCCCAACACGGGAAGCATCACAATAAAATGTATAAGGCCTTGAACCTGTGGGCAAGACCAACACCGGTGCCGTAGTCAGAGCTATCTTGAGCTTCTGAAAGCTCGCCTCGCACTCATCCGACCATCTGAACTCGGCACCCTTCTGGGTCAATCTGGTTATCGGGGCTGCAATAGATGAAAACCCCTCTACGAACCATCGATAGTAGCCTGCCAACCCCAAGAAACTCCGAATCTCTGTAGTTGATGCTGGTCTAGGCTAGTTCTTTTCCGCCTCAATCTTCTTTGGGTCCACCTGAATACCCTCTGCTAATACAACATGACCCAGAAATGCAACTGAACCCAACCAGAATTCACACTTCGAGAACTTAGCATACAACTGACTATTCCTCAAAGTCTGAAGAACCACTCTAAGGTGCTGCTCATGCTCCTCCTGGCTGCGGGAATATATCAATATATCATCAATGAAAACTATCATGAATGAGTCCAAATAAGGCATGAACACTCGGTTCATCAAGTCCATAAAAGCTGCTGGGGCATTTGTCAACCCGAATGACATAACCAAGAACTCATAATGCCCGTACCGAGTGCGGAAAGCTGTCTTAGGGACATCGGATGCCCTAATCCTCAACTGATGGTAGCCAGATCGCAAGTCAATCTTGGAAAATACCCTGGCACCCTGAAGCTGGTCGAACAAAACATCAATCCTCGGCAGCGGATACTTATTCTTGATCGTTACCTTATTCAATTGTCAGTAATCAATACACATTCTCATTGACCCATCCTTTTTCTTGACAAATAACACCGGCACACCCCAAGGTGAAATACTAGGTCTAATGAAACCCTTCTCAAGCAAATCCTGCAACTGTTCCTTTAACTCCTTCAACTCCGGCGGGGCCATACGATATGGCGGGATAGAAATGGGCTGAGTGCCCGGAACCAGATCAATGCAGAAGTCAATATCTCTGTCGGGTGGCATACCCGGCAGGTCTGAAAGAAAAACATCAAGGAACTCACAAACAACGGGCACATAATCAATAGAGGGAACCTCAGCACTAGAATCACGAACATAGGCTAAATAGGCCAAACACCCCTTCTCGACCATACGCCGAGCCTTTACATATGATATAACACTGCGGGTAGAATGACCAGGAGTCCCTCTCCACTCTAAACGAGGCATACCCGGTAAAGCTAAGGTCACAGTCTTGGCATAACAGTCCAAGATAGCGTGGTAAGGTGATAACCAGTCCATCCCCAATATAATATCAAAGTCAACCATGTCTAGAAGCAACAAATCTACACGAGTCTCAAGACCCCCAATCACCACAACACAAGACCGATGGACTCGATCGACCATAATAGAGTCACCCACCGGTGTAGACACATAAACAAGAATACCCAATGCATCACTAGGCTTGACCAAATACGGAGCAAAATAAGATGACACATACGAATACGTAGACCCCGGATCAAACAACACTGAAGCATCTCTATCACAAACCAGAACAATACCTGTAATAACTGCATCTGAAGCCTCTGCCTCGGGCCTGGCCTGAAGAGCATAACATCGGGGCTGGGCCCCACCACTCTGATCTACCTCTCTGGGACGGCCTGCTGCTGGCTGGCCTCCACCTCTGGCGGTCTGAGCACCACCTCAGGCGGTCTGAGCTCGACCTCAAAATCCTCTACCTCCCCCTCTAGCACCTCTACCCCCGCCTCTAGCTGGCTGGGCGGCCTGTGGAACATCTGGTGCCTGAATCATAGCACGGGGACCCTGCTACTGCGAATGAGTGCCCGCCAACCTCGGACAAGCCCTCCGGATGTGACCATACTCACCACACTCATAACATCCACCTGAATGCTGCGGCTGAGGAAACTGAGACTGACCCTGGCGGCCTGAATGACCACCCCGAAAGCTCTGGAGCGGCGGTGCACTGATAGGAGCTGGTGGTGCACTGTGAGAATGCTGATCAGAATATTGCCCGTGAGAACCACGGCAACCTGAGGCACCATGAGAAACCTGGAGTGCTGACTGGAAGGGCCTAGGAGGATGACCTCTATCATACGAATCTCTTCTTCCAGACGAAGCACCACTGAATCTTCCTGATTGACAGGGTCTCTTGTCTGCCCTATGACCACTCCCCTGTGACAATACCATCTCAACCCTACGGGCCACATTGGTCGCCTCCTGGAAAGATATCTCGCTCCCAGCCTCTCTGGCCATCTGATGACGAATCGGCTGGATGAGCCCATCAATAAACCGTCTCACTCTCTCCCTCTCAGTGGGAAGTATAATAAGAGCATGGTGAGCCAAATCAATGAACCTGGTCTCGTACTGGGTGACTGTCATGGATCCCTGCTGGAGACGCTCGAACTGCCTCTGATAGGCCTCTCGCTGTGTAATAGGGAGAAACTTCTCCAGAAATAGATGCGTAAACTGCTCCCAGGTCAAGGCTGGCGATCCTGCTGGTCTAGCTAAACAATAATACCTCCACCAAGTCTCGGCGGATCCAGACAAGCGAAATTGAGCGAAATCAACCGCATTGGTCTCAACAATACCCATGTTCCGAAGAACCTCATGGCAGCTGTCCAAATAATCCTCAGGATCCTCGGTAGATGCACCGCTGAAGGTAGTAGTGAAGAGCTTGGTGAACTTGTCCAATCTCCATAAAGCATCGGCAAACATAGCTGCCCCATCACCGGCCTGGGCTACCACACCCGGCTGAGCTGCTCCAACTGGCTGAACTGCTGGTCTGAATCTGGGGAGCTACCTGCTCCGGAGTACGAGTAGCAGGAGTCTGGGCTCCTCCTCCAGCCTGAGAAGTGGCTGGTGCTACAGGAAGCAAGCCTAGACGGGTGACGCTCTCCATGAGACCCACCAATCGGACCAGAGCGTCCTGAAGAACCGGGGTAGCAATAAACCCTTCTGGGACCTGAGTTGGGCCGACCGGAATTGCTGGGGATGGGGCGGAACCTCCTCATCAAAGTCAACCTGAGGCTCCGCCACTGGTGCTGCTGCTCGGGGCTGAGCTCAGCCCCTGCCTCGCCCTCTACCCCTAGTGGGAGCTGCCTGGGGCTCGGAGTGCTGACCAGTAGATAAGGAAGTGCGTGTTCTCGCCATTTGCGAAGGAACGGAGTAGAAATTCAATTAGCATTGAGAAACCAAACCACACGACAAGAAAGAACAAATGTGAAACTTCTCCTAAATCTTTAGCCTCTGGGGGATAAATACAGACGTCTCCGTACCGATCCCTCAGACTCTACTAAGCTTGTCCGTGAACTGTGAGACCTATGTAACCTAGAGCTCTGATACCAACTTGTCACGACCCGGATTTCCCACCCTCCGGGGTCGTGATGGTGCCTACTCGTAGAAGCTAGTCAAGCCACACATTTAGAATCCATAACTACTCTTGTTTTAAATCCATTTTTACCAATTTAATGAACAGGAAGTAAATAATTAAACAACAGAAGAATTCATAATTTAGCGGAAGACTTAAACGAAATAAACCAAAATAATAAGGAAAATCCACATATGCCTCTACCCAGAACTGGTGTCACAACATTCACGGACTATCTAAGAGTTCTACACACAATGTCTGGAACAAGGAAATGAAATCTGTCTCGAATATAAGAGGAAACAGTGCATCAAAATAGGTAGAAGAGATGCCGGGCCTGCGGACGCCTGCAGGACTACCTCGGGATCTCGTGGACTGAAGGCTGGCTCCCAAACTGCTGCTGCGCACCGTATACTGCTCCGGTACCTGGATCTGTGCAAAAGAGCACATAGTGTAGTATCAGCACAACCGACCCCATATGCTGGTAAGTGCCTAGCCTAACCCCGGTGAAGTAGTGACGAGGCTAGGACTAGACTCCAGATAAACTTGTTCAGATATATAATATATTGCAGAAAAATAAACAAGTAATGAGTAGTTAAAAGGGAGGGGTACATGCCTCGGGGAAACAGTTCAACATAGCAGAAACTAAATAAATATGAAGGAGCAGTACAGTATCTAAAACAATATAATAACACTACTATTACGGCGCGCAACCCGATCCATATTGTCACACCTCCTTTTTCCGCTACTACACCCCCGAAGGGTATAATAAAAGGAGTTTTTCCAATTAAAGGACAATCGAAACGGGATTCATTTTATTAAGAGATTTAGAGTCGCCACTTGGGAGATTTATGGTGTCCCAAGTCACCAGTTTGAATCCCGAATCGAGGAAAGGGTTTGACTCTATTTAATAGTCGCGAACCAGAAATCCGGGTAAGGAATTCTGTTAACCCGGGAGAAGGGGTTAGGCATTCCCGAGTTCCGTGGTTCTAGCACGGTCGCTCGACTGCTATATTTGGCTAAAGTCTGATTTTAATTCATGTCATCCTATAGTGCAATTTTAAAATTGTGTAACCGCTTTTAGTTAGTTTTTATGAAAGTGAACGCCGTTTAAGAGCGTGTTTTTGGATCACGTCACATGAAATGCACCCGGATCCTTGACACCTCTTATTCAACATTTTGGAATTTGGATTTGGGTCGCATGAAATGCACACCCGTAGTTAAGAAGGTAAAATTATTAAAAAGCGCGCCTGACGTGGCTAGCGTCTTGTTAACTTTGCGGAAGGCCATGAAAATTCGCTAAATGGCACGTCCCGAATTTCTAAATATTTTTGTATAAGCATTTGATGAGGGCCCCGCAATTTATATGTTTTGTGCGGCGAGGCTCGTCTCATTTTTTATTTAAGGGCCATCCTATAGCAAGCTATAATTTTCTATGTAACTTTATCTCTAGAGAATCCTAATTAATCAATTTTATCAGTTGCTATTATTTAAAGTAAACAAGGAATTTGGGCTTTCAAGTTCAAGTCCACACTTGAACAAGAGGCGCACCTCTTAATTCAAGCATGCTACCTAACGAGAAAACCCAAAACCATATTACTAAATTCAGACCCGGGATCTTAACATAAATCCTGACTTTTAGTATTTTTAGGCTTCACCAATTAACCCAACTTCTGTCAACATGAAATTGCCCTGCGATTTGGGCCTTCTTAATGTCCATTCCGATCTGAACGAGCTTGGTTTTCCGTTGAGCAACTGGGCCAAATCGTTGGGCCCAGATTTTATTCAAGGGTTATTTTGGTTTGCTTTGGCTCAGTATTGAACCCAAGGAGCCAATTCTTAGACCTGCGGCTATTCGAATCCAATGGACTATTGATAAATGACTCTTCAGTAACAGCTATCTGGTTTTCATTATGCATTTCAAATAAGTCCAAATTAACATTCAACACACATGAGGAATGGCCTAGTGTCTTATGATTTACAAAATAGGATTCTTTACATATGAACTATAAGACTAAAACTAAATATACTATATTGGAGTTTTTGATGAAGCATTTCTTACAATTCCAACCAGCTGACGGTTCAATTACTCACGAAGCATACTATATTAATGCTAATGACAGGTAAATGAAGCACACACGATGATTATCCCCATATGTTCGACCATAATTCGTAACTAAACTTAAACTAAGTTAAGTATACCTACTGCTATTGGAACCTGCTACACTAGACTAATGTTTAAAAAAAAACAACTACATGATTATAGAATTCAGCAGTCTATTACAGGTCGAAAATCCAGAGCAGTCCAAATCAAGTTTTAAAGGAAACAGTCCTAATTATACAGTCATGTGTTTATTGTTCAGGTAATACAATCAAACGACTAACATTAACTATCATCTAATTACTTGTTCACAACAGAACACGTTCAATGAGCAGAGATCTGAAGAACAGTTCATTTCAATTCCCATTCGAAGCCACAATGAGGTGAATTTGAAGATATGTACCTGGAATTTGAAATACAATAAGGAAAAGGAGAAATCAGCAGCAGTAACGAACAGGAGATCACAGCAATCACAACCAGCAGTAGTTCAATCCCAGAATTAATTTCAAATGAACCCAGCAGGTGTTTTCACGCCAAATTAAACAGCAAACCAATCAAAATAGCTTGAATAACACCAAACGGATTTGAAAATGCACCCAGAATACACTTTGAAACCTCAACTACTAGAAATCGAGCTAGGAGAGGGAAATCAGCAACTGAAACTCAGAATCATCCTAGAAATTGCAATATGACAGTACTTTTGAGTTTTTTTTTACTGGCTTTTCTTTTGTTCTCTTTTTTTTATATATATATCTGATTTCAGATCTGGAGATTATAGAGAGAGGATTTTTAGAGGGGGGTTTTGGAGACTCTCCAAACTTGTTACTCAAGGCAAAGAGCATGACCTTTTATAGGCACAAAAGGTGCAGCCTCAGATTTCAGTTTTTACACATTAGTCCCTACCTTATTTTCAGTTTTTTTTTTGTCTACTTAATCCTTTATTCCCTGACTTGTTACCCAAGTTAACCCCCTAAGTTACCAAAAATCTGATTTGAAACTTATCTAGAAAGTTCTAGTAGCTTCCAATTCAATTATTTAAAGATTCCCTTGCCTTTACATACCTAAACTACCCCTGCACTTAAACTAGAATTACAGCTATAACAAAACAATTTCCTAAACTCTGAATTGCCAACTATTGAAGAACAATCCCAATTAAACTCTTATTAAATCTAGTAATTGAACTCAGCATTAGTGACCATACTAACTAAAATAATCCTAATAACTACTTGAACCAACATTGACTTTACAGAACAAAACGTACTTAACTAATTCAAATGGATACTAATTGCTAATTACTGAGTTACTACTAAACAAATACTGTTTTGACACACAAAACCAACTATTGAAAGCCTAACTAATCCTAATCCAATTACAACCCGAAGAAAGTACTATAAACAACTACATCAGAATTGAATCGAATCCAATTTAAACAAATTAGAATTAACCAAGGCTTAACAATTAAGCTAACAAAACGAAAATCAAAATTAAGCTAACGTGAACCAATTAACTGAACAGATGAAAATTAATCCAAAGAATTAAACGTCCTAGGTCTGAGGATTCAAATCGAATTTGAAGCAAAGCCAAATAATTGCAAAACACATAAAAACAGAAAGAAAGAAATTAAAAGAAAACTCACCGATTCACTTCGAGACTCCGGTCAAATTTCCAAATTCGAACACGACCAACTCCGGCAAAATAAAGCTCGACTGATGACCAATTCACTACGAGGAAGGTTAGAGGGTCATTTGGTATCAAATTGGTGAAGTTTGGGGCAATTAGGGTTTTGGCCGGAAAACCTTCGATTTGATATTCGAGGCGTTTTAGTCATATACGAAGGAGGGAACTTAGGTATTTGAGATGAGGAGGCTGAGGAGAATCTATGGTGTTAATTTGGCGGCCATTGGCGTAACTGGCATCGTGGCCGGAAAAGCTTTGGGGAAATATTCGACGGGTTGGGCCGGGATTTGAAGGGAACGGGTAGTGAATCCATGATGAGGGAGAAGAGGGGGTCTCGTGGTGTTATTTTGGGGTGGTTTGGGGGGTTTAGAGTGGCGGCGCCGCCGTGCACGGTGGTGGCGGCGCCTAGGGTTTGGCAGATTTGAGGCGATGGGGTAGGAGTTGAGCCATGGGGGTTTGGGATTTTGAAAGAGAAGGACCTGGGGAATCTATGGCGTAATTTTCAGGGTCATTGGGTGAACGCCGCCGGCGGAGACGATTTCCGGCGGCGGAATTGGGCGGAGCCGGCGACGGAGAACGGGGTTAGGTGTGGTGAGGTTCTGAGAGACGGAAAGGGGGTAGGGGGGGAATCTCCGACATTTTTATATTTAAACGACCCCCATTCTGAACCGTCCGATTGATCAACCTCGATGGCCAGGATTTAAGACGAGTAAACGGCGTCGTTTTGGTTATGCAAGGGGCATGCCGGGTTTGGGAAATTGGGCTATGGACTGGGGTGGGTTTTAATTGGTTTGGGCTTGTATTATTTGAACATAAAATGGCCCAATTTGGTCTTTCTATTAAGACATCTCTTTTTAAATTTATTTTCTTTTGTTTTCTCCTTTTATTCCCTTTTATTTATTTTTGTATTTTCCTGATTTTGTATAAAAACGCAAAAATTAAAATGAAACCTAATTTACTTTTAAAACCAAGCTAATTAATTCCTACAAATTTGATTAAATCCTATTTAAAAGTAGACTCAACAATTAACAAAAATGCAAAATGGGCTATTTTTGTTATTTTCTTCATATTTGTTCTAAAAACAAATTAACCACTAATTAATCCTAATATATGAAATTAAATCCTAAATGCAAATGTCAAGTATATTTTTATATTTTTCATATGAATAAAAATGCACAAATAAAATGCAAACAATTAACATAAAATGTCACAAAATTCACAAAATTGCAAAATAATGGAAGAAATTATTTTGTTTGAATTTTTTGGAATAATTCACTTAGGGCAAAAATCACGTGCTCACAGCTGCCCCTCTTTGCTCGGGAACACGAAGAGTTCTCGGGCAAAGATAAGTGAGCGGATACGAACGATTTTTGCCTGTTTAAATATTCCGTGGGAAGCATTTTTGAAAACCGTCTGACCGAACCCTGCTTCAAAGGTTGCCTACATATCCTTGGCTAAAAAGGAATCAGGTCAGTGTAGTTCGGGAAGGTTTGGTAGCTGGGACTACCAGGAGCTGTGATTTCGATGCTATTGCTGCTGCTACTGCTCGCTGACCTCCTTATTACACCGTGGTAAAATAGAAAGAAGCTAGCCTAAGCTATGATCTATGAATTACAAAAAAGGTCCTATCTATGTCTTCTAACTTGCTCTTTGGGTTGCCTTGAACTTGTATTCTTCCACTGGAATTCTTTTGTTGCTACCTTGAATTGCATTCTGCCGTGTTCTCTCTTTCCTCAAGTGACGCTTTGACCACTAAAACTTGAAATGTGTGCCTATGTTCTCCACGCGGGCTCCTGACTGCCGAAACTTGAAATGTGTGCCTCTGTTCTCCAGGCGGGCTCCTGACTGCTGAAACTTGAAATGTGCGCCTCTGTTCTCCAAGCGGGCTCCTGACTGCTGAAACTTGAAATGTGCGCCTCTGTTCTCCAGGCGGGCTCCTGACTGCTGAAACTTGAAACGCATGCCTCTGTTCTCCAGGCGGGCTCCTGACTTCAACAAAATAAACAACAAAGAAAATTTTCTGCCTCCAGTTTGGTAACTGGGTACAGCATGTTATCAAATATCAAAAATTAAAGATTGGAATTGTACTTCCCTTGTTCTCCAGGTGGGCTCCTGACTGCTGAAATTTGAAATATTCCCTTGTTCTACAGGTGGGCTCCTGACTGCAACGCTTGGAAAGTACTCCCTTTTTCTCCAGGTGGGCTCCTGACTGCAACAAAATAAACAAAACAAAGGAAACTTTCTGCCCCAGTTTGGTAGCTGGGTACATGGGTAAGTGTTAAACTGAATTATTCTGCCAACTATTATAAGAATTTGAAAGCTAAGTCCTATTATCCAGGGAGGTCCTGACAACATCTAATGATTATGAACCTAAGTTATATCCTCTAAAGGTATTACCCCCACTACATTTGTTGTCTAAAAGGTCTTAAACTACTCCCCATTATCCAGGTGGGTCCTGACAACTTCTAGTCAAAAGATAGTTTTAACCTAAATTATATCTACTGAAGGTACGACTCCCACTATATCTTGTTATCTGAAGCGAACTTTAAAGCTACATCCCATTATCCAGGAGGGTCCTGACCACTCCTAATTAAGTCCTATCTTAGACAACCTATGTTCTTTAGGATACATTTTTGCTAAATTATGCTACTCATGATTGTTTGAAGTTTAAACTAAGTCCCATTTTCCAGGAGGGTCCTGAGAATTTCCGGTCATACCTGTTTTGTGTGCTGGCTTTTTCCTTAAGGAGGGTTTCTCCAAAACCAATGAAAACTTTCTGCCCCTGTTTTGATCAAAGAAAAATCTTGTCAATTTTAAAAATGTGGTTAGTTGCCGGCATTCTTGCTACGTACATCCCTGCTGCTGGGCATTACTCCGTCTCGCTTTCCTGGACTTGCCTTGAATCCCCTCGACTTCCTGACCGAATTTCAACCCCTTGACTTTGATGACCCAAGTGTTCTATCCCATATTGTTGTTTTTTGTGTTTCCGACCCCTTTTTCGAAACTTCGCTTCTTCCCCACAATTATCCGATCAATCCACCGATGAAACTTCCAGTGGTCCTTTATGACTTACTTTGCCTTTGGACATCTTTGATATATTCTGGCCCTATCTGTACAACTAGGAAGCTGGTAGTTAGCTTTGACATTCCTTCCTTTGTTTCGAACAGAACTGACACTGAAACATCCTAGAGATAGACCTCAAAAGAATGAAATGCAATGACCTCAAGGGTTAAGGATAAAGAGAATCCGAGAACGGGTGATTTGTAATGAAGAAAGAAGAGAATGAGACTTACCTGAGTGGAACAACTGGTACCATTGAGCATGCCATGCATTTCGGATTGACCAGCCCAGTCTGTCTACTAATAAACTTTCAATTGTCACATTTGTCATTTCGGACTTTCACAACCTGATTTTTACCCAAACCCAAACCTTGCTCGTCTTGCAATGTCCTGAGCATCTTTTGACCACAGACTTGTCTCATTTGCCTGTCTGAAAAACTCGCCTTCGCCTTACGGTGCCCGTGAGGGTTTTCACCAATAAGACTCTCTCATTTTTTATTTTCTCTCAACTCGCTTCGCCTTACGGTGCCCGTGAGGGTTTTCACCAATAAGACTCTCTCATTTTATCATTTTTCCCTTGCACCGGAGTGTTGCCCCTGATGTGAATCACTTTGACTTGCTCGTATTGGCACTTCCTGAAGATTGATCAAAAGGTCTTTCTTTGGACCGTAATGCAGGCTTTTGGATAGGGTTAGAAAGAAAGGGTATAAAAGGCTTTAAAACAATTCAATATGGGTTCATAACTACAACTTTCGGAATCAACTTTCTTGCACAACCATAACTTCTGCCCCGGTTTCTTCTGTGGGGACTTTTGGATTTTTATTTTGGTGTGACTGAACCTCAGAGAGAGGCTGCCTACGTATCCTTTCGGAATCAAGTCAAGCGTAGTTCAGGTCATAGGAATTACTTTGCTGTTGCAGTCCTTTCTTTTCTTCCACTTTCTTTTCTTTCTTTTCTATTTCTTTTCTTT
>NW_017679534.1:0-16475 GCF_001879085.1 Nicotiana attenuata
GGTCCCGGGGGCTCGGGATGATTTCGGATGGTTAACGGGAAGTTTGGAGTTGAGAGTTTACAACTGAAGCTGCTAGTGAGCTGTCATAACCGCACCTGCGGCTTGGGGACCGCAGGTGCGAGCCCGCAGAAACGGTTGAAGTACCACGATGCGGTTTGAGGCGAAAAGGGAGTTGACCGCAGATGCGGTCAAGGGCACTGCATAAGCGGCACCGCATCTGCGGAAAGGTAGTCGCAGGTGCGGAAAGCCCCGTTTAATGAGATATCGCAGATGCGACCAGGTCTTCGCAGGAGAGGGACCGCAGGTGCTGTCCCAGAGCCGCAGATGCGGTTTCACTGGTCAAAAAAGAGGCAGAACCAGGGTTTAGTTTCAAAAGTTAGAAAAATTAATTTGGAGCTCGGGAGAGGGCGATTTTGGGAGTTTTTTGAAGAGCAAATTAGTGGTTAACGATTCCTAATCCCTTTCTAGTTGTATTCCTCTAATCTAATCTTAGTTTTGTCATTTAATTTCGGATTTGGGATGAAAATTGGGGAAAAAGTTGGAGAAAGTTCTTAGACCTAAATTTCGAGTTTTGATTGGGAATTTGACATTAGATTTGGATAATTGATATGGTTAGACTCGTGAGAGTATGAGGATTCTGAAAATGTAAATTTTACCCGATTCCGAGACGTGGGCTTGGAGGGCGTTTTGGTCATTTTACCTAATTTCGCGTATTAGCTTAGGATTTATTTGAGGAATCGGTTACTTGAAGTTATATTTACATTATGCAATTGAATTGAATAGATTTGGGCCATTTGGAGTCGAGCACTCGTGGCAAGAACGTGGTTTCGGGTTGATTTTTGAGTCGGTTCGAGGTAAGTGGCTTGCCTAACCTTGTATGGGGAACTGCCTTAGGATTTGGTATTGTTGATATTTGAAATGTCTTGTACGTGAGGTAACGAGTGCGTACTTGTGCTAATCATTGAAAATTCGATTTTCATTAAGTAACTAAAATTGTGTTTCCTTTCCTGTTTATACTACTTGCAATTTAAGCCTGTTGTTACCTTAGGGAGGCATGTCTAATTGATTTAATTGCTTATTTGCTCAACTGCCTTATTTGGATTATGTGCAGCATGCTAGGTTAGAAATACCTGTTTTACCTTGGTGTGAAATTTGATTGAATTGAGTATTCTTCGTGTTGCTGCTGTGTATTTACTTTGGGACTACGGGACGGTATCCCGGGAGATCCCCCTGTATGTTTACTTTGGGACTATGGATTTGTATTCCGGGAGATCCCACTGTACCTTTACATTGGAACTATGGGACTGCACCCGGTAGATTCCCCCAGTACTGAGTATTTACATTTGGGACTATGAATCGGGATTCCGGTAGATCCCCGCGCACTATGAGTTGGACTACGGGACGGTATCCCGGGAGATCCACTGGATATTTTACATTTGGGACTACAGGACGGTATCCTGGGAGATCCTCGTTGTTATCTCTGTTATATCTGTTGTTGTTCCTTCTATCCTGTGTTACTTCTTACTGTTGCACTTAACTATACTATCTTATTCTCTAGTGTTATACCTTGTATTTCATTTAACCGCAATAGGGCCCTGACTTTCCTCGTCACTACCCGACCGAGGTTAGGTTTGACACTTACTGAGTACCGCTGTGGTGCACTCATGCCCTTTCTGCGCATGTTTTTCATGTGCAGATCCAGGTACTCTCACTCAGTCATATCACCCTTGAGGCGAGGCGCTTTTGTAGAGACTTCGAGGTATATCTGCCGCGTCCGCAGATCGAGGAGTCCCTTTCAATTCTCTGAACTAGTTTAGCCCTTCTGTATTTTCCTTGTTGATAGACATTTCTGGAGTTAGAGCTTTTTATGTATCTCTTAGCTTGTGATTCATGGGATTCCGGGTTTTGGGAATTGTTCAGTTTTTTTTTTAGATCTTGTATTGGTATATGCCGAGCGACATCGTAAACACTTCTACATTTGTTTATCTTCAGTTTTTATTAGTTTTTCCGCATTTTGTTCCTTTTTTGGAAATTGTTAGGCTTACCTAGTCGTAGAGATTAGGTGCCGTCACGACAGTTCAAAGAGGGCAAACTTGGGTCGTGACAAGTTGGTATCAGAGCTCTAGGTTCATAGGAGTCATGAATCACAAGTCGGTTATTTAGGGTCTCGTGGATCGGTACGGAGACATCTGTACTTATCTACGAGAGGCTATGTAACTGTTAGGAAAATTTCCACTTCATTTGATTTCCTTGTTGTGCGAGATTTTGATATCATAATTCTAAACTTCTGTCTTCTATTCTCTCACAGATGGTGAGGACACGTGCTACCCGAGAGGAATAGGCACCCGCGCCCCCTACTGGAGCCGTCAAAGGCCGGGGCCGGGGTAGAGGCCGAGGATGCGCACGTAGTGCAGCCAGAGCGCCCGCGCGAGCTACCACCGAGGTGCCACCAGCAGTTCCAGCTGGAGTCTAGACACCTGATACGTCTGCTACTACTACTCCAGCACTCCAGGAGACTCTGGCGCAGTGTATGACTATGTACACCACTCTAGCTCAGGCAGGGTTGCTTCCCCTTGCTGCAGCTACATCCCAGGCCGGTGGAAGAGCACAGACTCTCGCCACCCGCGCTCCTGAGCGGCGAGTGCATGTTGATCAAGTCATAGAGATTATTCCTGTACAGCCGGTAGCCCCAGCTCAGCCCGAGGAGAGGGCAGTAGCTTCAGAGGAGGAGCAGAAGAGGCTTGAGAGGTTCAAGAAGTATCAGCCTCTTGCATTCAGCGGACTAGCCTCAGATGATGCTCTCTGATTTCTAGAGGAGTGCTACCGTATCCTCCGTACCATGGGTATATTAGGATCGAGCGGGGTTTCCTTCACTCCTTCCAGCTTCGAGGTGCCGCCTATCAGTGGTGGCGTGCTTATGAGTTAGACAGTCCGGATGAGGCAGCTTCCCTGACTTGGGCTCAGTTTCAAATATGTTCATGAGAGAGTACGTTCCCAGAGTCTCAGGGATGCTTGGCGCGCAGAGTTTGAGCATTTGCGCCAGGGTACTATGATTGTCTCGAAGTATGCTGTCGGTTTCACCGACTTGGCTAGACATGCACCAGCTTTGGTTTATACTGTTCGCGAGAAGGTTCGCCGGTTTATTTAGGGGCTTATTCCCAGCATCAGGTCTAGCATGGCTCGTGAGTTGGAGATGGATATTTCTTATCAGCAGGTGGTGAGCATTGCTAGGAGGATTGAGGGTATGCATGCTAGGATAGAGAGGAGAGGGAGGCCAAGAGGTCTCGAGAGTCAGGCCATTATTCTGGTGCCGGTGCCCCAGCTTCAGCTCGTCATGGTAGGGGTTATGTGAGTCGCCCCGTTCATTCAGCTCTTCCAGCAGCCAGTGGTATTCCAGCTCCACCTAGACCTCAGGAGCCTTATTATGCACCCCCAATATCTAGTGTGCCTCCTGCGCGGAACATTTCTAGTGGTCAGTCCAGCAGACCTGGCTCGAGCTAGTCATAGCCGCCACGTCCTCCTAGAGCTTGTTTTGAGTGTGGTGACGCACGCCATATGGTGAGGGATCGCCCCAGACTTAGGAGGGGTGCACCTCCACAGACTTCTCAGCCACAGCATGCCCCGTAGAGTTCTCAGGCTATGATCACAACACCAGTTGCTACCCCACCCGCTCAGCCAGCTAGAGGTGGACGTCGGGGAGGTAGAGGTCGCCCTCGAGGGGGAGGCCAAGCCAGATATTATTCCCTTCCTACTCGTACCGAGGCTGTCGCCTCCGATTCTGTCATCACAGGTACTATCCTGGTCTGTCATAGAGATGCATCGGTTCTATCAATCTAGGCTCCACTTATTCTTATGTGTCCTCTTATTTTGCCCCGTATTTGGGAATATCTCGGGATTCTTTGAGTTCTCATGTTTATGTTTCTACTCCTGTTGGAGATTCTCTTGTTGTGGACCGCGTTTATCGGTCGTGTTTGATTGCTCTTAGTGGTTTTGAGACCAGAGCCAATTTGCTATTGCTCAGTATGGTAGACTTTGATGTTATTCTGGGCATGGACAGGTTGTCGCCCCATTATGCTATTCTTGATTGTCATATGAAAACCGTGACGCTGGATATGCCAGGTGTACCGCGAGTAGAGTGGAGGGGTACCTTAGATCATACTTCCAGTAGAGTTATTTCATTCCTTAAGGCTCAACGTATGGTTGAGAAGGGGTGTGACACGTATCTAGATTATGTGAGAGATGTCAGTATTGATACCCCTACAGTTGATTTAGTCCCAGTAGTACGGGATTTCTCTGATGTGTTTCCAGCTGACCTTCCGGGCATGCTGCCTGATAGAGATATTGATTTCGGCATTGATTTGTTGCCGAGCACTCAGCCCATTTCTATTCCTCTGTACCGTATGGCTCCTCCTGAGTTGAAGGAGCAGCTACAGGAATTGCTTGATAAGGGTTTCATTCGGCCCAGTGTATCACCTTGGGGTGCTCCTATCTTATTTGTGAAGAAGAAGGATGGTTCTATGCGTATGTGTATTGATTACCGCCAGTTGAACAGGGTTACAGTGAAGAACCGTTATCCTTTGCCCCGTATTGATGACCTGTTTGATCAGTTACAGGGTGCTTGTGTGCTTTCTAAGATTGATTTGCATTCAGGCTATCATCAGTTGAAGATTCGGGAGCCAGATATCCCGAAGATTGCCTTCAGGACTCGGTATGGTCATTACGAGTTCCTTGTTATGTCATTTGGGCTGACCAATGCCCCAGCAGCCTTCATGTATTTGAGCACAGTGTATTCCGGCCATATCTTGATTCATTCATCATTGTCTATATTGACGACAATCTAGTATATTCCCGGAGTCGGGAAGACCATAAGCAGCACCTGAGGACAGTGCTCCAGACTTTGAGAGAGAAGAGACTATATGCTAAGTTCTCGAAATGTGAGTTTTGGTTGGATTCCGTGGCATTCTTGGGTCACGTGGTTTCGAGTGAGGGTATTCAGATGGATCCGAAGAAAGTGGAGGCAATACAGAGTTGGCCCAGACCATCCTCAGCTACAGAGATCCACAATTTTCTTGGCTTGGCGGGTTATTACCGTCGATTTGTTCAGGGGTTTTCATCTATTGCAGCACCTATGACCAGGCTGACCCAGGAGGGTGCTCCGTTCCAGTGGACGGAAGAGTGTGAGGAGAGCTTTCAGAAGCTCAAGACAGCTTTGACTACAGCCCCAGTTTTGATATTGCCTACCGGTTTGGGGTCTTATACTGTCTATTGTGATGCCTCGATGGTTGTCCTTGGAGCGGTATTGATGTAGGACGGTAAGGTGATTGCCTACGCGTCCGGACAGTTGAAGGTTCATGAGAAGAATTATCCTGTCCATGATCTCGAGTTAGCTGCTATTATTCACGCCTTGAAGATCTGGCGTCATTATTTGTACGGTGTGCCTTGTGAGATTTATACTGATCACTGGAGTTTGCAGCATCTGTTCAAGCAGAAGGACCTTAATTTGCGACACAGGAGGTGGTTAGAGCTGAAGGACTATGATATCATTATTTTGTATCACCCGGGCAAGGCCAATATGGTAGCCGATGCTTTGAGCCGCCAAGCAGAGAGTTTGGGGAGTTTGGCTTATTTACCAGCAGCAGAGAGGCCCATGGCGATGGATGTTCAGGCCTTAGCCAGCCAGTTTGCGAGATTGGACCTTTCGGAGCCTAGTCGGGTTCTAGCTTGCGTGGTCTCTCGGTCTTCCTTGTTTGATAGTATCCGGGAGCGTCAGTTTGATGACCTTCATTTGCTTGTCCTCAAGGACAAGGTTTTGCATGGCGATGCCAGAGATGTGACCATTGGTGATGACGGGGTATTGAGGATGCAGGGTCGAGTTTGTGTGCCCAATGTTGATGGGCTTCGAGAGTTGATTCTAGAGGAGGCCCATAGTTCGCGGTATTCCGTCCATCCGGGTGCCGCGAAGATGTACCAGGATTTGAGACAGCACTATTGGTGGAGGCGAATGAAGAAAGATATAGTTAGGTTTGTAGCTTGGTACCTCAATTGTCAGCAGGTGAAGTATGAGCACCAGAGACCGGGTGGATTGCTTCAGCAGATAGAGATTCCGGAGTGGAAGTGGGAGCGGATCACCATGGACTTCGTAACTGGGCTCCCACGGACTTTGAGAAAGTTCGATGCCATTTGTGTTATTGTGGATCGGCTAACCAAGTCCGCGCATTTCATTCCTGTGTGTATCACCTATTCTTCGGAGCGGTTGGCGGAGATTTATGTCCGGGAGATTGTCCGACTGCATGGTATTCCAGTTTCTATTATTTCAGATAGAGGTACTCAGTTCACATCACGGTTCTGGAGGGTCGTACAACATGATTTGGGTACTCAGGTGGAGTTGAGTACAACATTTCATTCTCAGATGGACGGACAATCCGAGCGCACTATTCAGATTCTTGAGGATATGCTCCGTGCGTGTGTGATCGAGTTTGGAGGGTCTTGGGATCAGTTCTTGCCATTGGCGGAGTTTGCCTACAACAACAGTTATCAGTCCAGCATTCAGATGGCACCGTATGAGGCTTTATATGGTAGGCGGTGTAGATCTCCGGTGGGTTGGTTCGAGTCGGGTGAGGCTAGATTATTAGGCACTGACTTGGTACAAGATGCTTTAGAGAAGGTTAAGGTAATTCAGGATAGACTTCGCACAGCCCTGTCCAGACAGAAGAGTTACATGGACCGGAAGGTTCGTGATGTTTCCTACATGGTTGGAGAGCGGGTTCTGCTTCGGGTTTCGCCTATGAAGGGCGTTATGAGATTTGGGAAGAAAGGGAAGTTGAGTCCGAGGTTTATTGGCCCTTTTGAGATATTAAGGCGTGTTGGGGAGGTTGCTTATGAGCTTGCCTTACCTCCCAGCTTGGCAGGAGTTCATCCGGTAATTCATATTTTGATGCTCCGGAGGTACCACGGTGATCCGTCGCATGTGTTGGATTTTAGTTCAGTCTAGTTGGACAAGGATCTATCTTATGTTGAAGAGCCACTGGCGATATTGGACAGGTAGATTCGAAAGCTGAGGTTAAAGAACATTGCATCCGTGAAGGTTCAGTGGCGGGGCCAGCCGGTCGAGGAGGCGACTTGGGAGACTGAGCAGGATATGCGCAGCCGTTACCCTCATCTTTTCACTACTTCAGGTATGTCTCTATGCTCGTTCGAGGACGAACGAATGCTTAAGTGTGGGAGGATGTAACGACCTGGCCGGTCGTTTTAAGAATTTATCCCCCGGCCGATCCCCTATTAACTGCATTCCCCGTGTTTGATTCTACTATTGTGAGTTACCGGGAAGATTTATTTGGAGTTTCGGAGAGTTTTGGGACACTTAGTCCTTAAATGAGAGCTTAAGTTTTAGAATTTGGACCGTAGTCGGAACAGTGTGAAGACGGCCTCGAAATGGAATTTCGTGGGTTCCGTTAGCTCCGTTGGATGATTTCGGGTTTAGGAGCGTGTTCGGATAGTATTTTGGAGGTCCGTAGCTTATTTAGGCTTGAAATGCCGAAAGTTGAATTTTTGAAGTTTCCGGTTCGATAGTGAGATTTTGATCTAAGAGTCGGAATGGAATTCCGGAAGTTTGAGTAGCTCCGTAGTGTTGAATAGGACGTGTGTGCAAAATTTCAGGTCATTCAGACTAGATTTGATAGACTTTTCGATCGAAAGCGTAATTTGGAAGTTTTTTGGAATTCTTAGGCATGAATTCGATGATGATTTGGTGTTTCGATGTTGTTTGAGGTGTTTTGAAGATTGGTATAAGTTTGGATAGTGGTATACGACTTGTTCATGCTTTTAGTTGAGGTCCTGGGGGCCTCGGGATGATTTCGGATGGTTAACGGGAAGTTTGGAGTTGAGAGTTTACAGCTGAAGCTGCTAGTGTGCTGTCATAACCGCACCTACGGCTTGGGACCGCAGGTGCGAGGCTGCAGAAGCGGTTGAAGTACCGCAGATGCGGTTTGAGGCAAAAAGGGAGTTGACCGCAGATGCAGTCAAAGGCACCACATAAGCGGCACCGCATCTGCGGAAAGGCAGTCGCATGTGCGAAAAGCCCCATTTAATGAGATATCGTAGATGCGACCAGGTCTTCGCAGGAGCGGGACTGCAGGTGCTATCCCAGAGCCGCAGATGCGGTTTCACTGGTCAAAAAAGGGGGCAGAACGAGGGTTTAGTTTTAAAAGTTAGAAAAATTGATTTGGAGCTCGGGAGAGGGCAATTTTGGGAGATTTTTGAAGAGGAAATCATTGGGTAACGATTCCTAATCCCTTTCTAGTTGTATTCCTCTAATCTAATCTTTGTTTTGTCATTTATTTTCGGATTTGGGATGAAAATTGGGGAAAAAGTTGGAGAAAGTTCTTAGACCTAAATTTCGAGTTTTGATTGGGAATTTGACATTGGATTTGGATAACTTTGATATGGTTAGACTTGTGAGAGTATGAGGATTCTGAAAATGTAAATTTTACCCGATTCCGAGACGTAGGCCCGGAGGGCGTTTTGGTTATTTTACCTAATTTCGCGTATTAGCTTAGAATTTATTTGAGGAATCAGTTACTTGAAGTTATATTTACATTATGCAATTGAATTGAATAGATTTGGGCCATTTGGAGTCGAGCTCTCGTGGCAAGAACGTGGTTTCGGGTTGAGTTTTGAGCCGGTTCGAGGTAAGTGGCTTGCCTAACCTTGTGTGGGGGAACTCCCCTTAGGATTTGGTATTGTTGATATTTGAAATGCCTTGTACGTGAGTGACGAGTGCGTACTTGTGCTAATCGTTGAAAATTTGATTTTCATTAAGTAACTAAAATTATGTTTCCTTTCCTGTTTATACTACTTGCAGTTTAAGCCTGCTGTTAGCTTAGGGAGGCATGTCTAATTGATTTAATTGCTTATTTGCTCAACTGCCTTATTTGGATTATGTGCAGCATGCTAGGTTAGAAATACCTGTTTTACCTTTGTGTGAAATTTGATTGAATTGAGTATTCTTCGTGTTGCTGCTGTGTATTTACTTTGTGACTACGGGACGGTATCCCGGGAGATCTCCCTGTATGTTTACTTTGGGACTACGGATTTGTATTCCGGGAGATCCCCCTGCACCTTTACATAGGAACTACAGGACTGCATCCGATAGATTCCCCCAGTACTAAGTATTTACATTTGGGACTACGGATCGGGGTTCCGATAGATCCCCGCGCACTATGAGTTGGACTATGGGACGGTATTCCGGGAGATCCACTGGATATTTATATTTGGGACTACAGGACGGTATCCTAGGAGATCCCCGTCGTTATCTCTGTTATAGTTGTTGTTGTTCTTTCTATCCTGTGTTACTTCTTACTGTTGCACTTAACTATACTGTCTTATTCTATACTGTTATACCTTGTATTTCATTTAACCTCAGTAGGGCCCTAACTTTCCTCGTCACTACCCGACCGAGGTTAGGCTTGACACTTACTGAGTACCGCCGTGGTGTACTCATGCCCTTTCTGCGCATGTTTTTCATGTGCAGATCCAGGTACTCTCGCTCAGTCTTATCACCCTTGAGGCGAGGCGCTTTTGTAGAGACTTCGAGGTATATCTGCCGCGTCCGCATACCGAGGAGTCCCTTTCTATTCCCTGTACTAGTTTAGCCCTTCCGTATTTTCCTTGTTGATAGACATTTCTGGAGTTAAAGCTTTTTATGTATCTCTTAGCTTGTGTCATGGGATTCCGGGTTTTGGGAATTGTTCATTTTTTTTAGATCTTGTATTGGTATATGCCGAGCGGCATCTTAAACACTTCTACATTTGTTTATCTTCAGTTTTTATTAGTTTTTCCGCATTTTGTTCCTTTTTCGAAATTGTTAGGCTTACCTAGTCGTAGAGACTAGGTGCCGTCACGACAGTTCACGGAGGGTGAACTTGGGTCGTGACATTATATTTTATGTTAAAATCAAATAATCAAATCTTTCAAGTAGTTATTTAGCAAGAAAATCCAATTAAATTATTTTTTAAATTCATCATACGGGTAAAATTATTCTTCAAGTTAAATAAAAAATCTTAGAGTTCATAAATTTATTCCATAAAAAGAGTGTTAGAGATTAAAAAAATAGATCACAAAGTAAAAAAAGATCAGTATAATATTATGAAGGCCATACAAGTGTTTGAGGAAGCACAATCAAAGCTAAATTCTGAACAAGAATAAGCTTTCAAGACTATATTATAAAAAATCGACTATGGGATATCGGGATATCCTTTGTAGATGCATCTAGCGGAATCGAAATAATATTCATTTGTCATGCATTACTTACAAATGTCTATTAAGAGGCATGATATTGTTAGCAATAAGACAAGTGGTGTACCAGCAACGATTTTATTATGAGGTTGTACAACTCACTTTATATTTGATATACCTCTTCAAATATCTGAAATAAGCATCATAAATATATCAAACAGAGCAATAGTGCTAAATTTATAAGGAAAGAAAAAGTGATAATATTGGATGGAGCATTTTTGGCTAAGCGTCAAACGATTGAAACAATCGCCTAGAGTTTTAGAGGTATATTGGATTTCGATGAACCATTTGGTGGAAAAGTAATAGTTTGGGAGGTGATTTCTGTCAAGTACGATCAGTCGTGCCAAAATTGACCAAAGCAGAAACTGTAAAAACCAGCTTGCTAAAATTATACTTACGATCTCAAATGAAAAATATTCAAATGACAATAAATATAAAATTAAGAAAAGATCCAACATTCAGTGACTTCTTCCTTCGTATCGAAAATAAAAAAGAGCATCCAATAAAAGATGATTAGGTTCTTCTAGAAGACTTGATTATCAACTCCAATGGTAATAGCGGTGCATTTAATAAGGAAAATATTTTCATCATTAGATTAAAACGCAATTTGTGTAAATTACATGATAGAAATTAAAGAGCTATTTAGCTAGCAGAAATGAATATGTTGAGCAACTAAATAAAATGTTAATTGCTAAGTTTTACTGTCACGACCCAATTTTCCATCCGTTTGGGTATCGTGATGGCACCTAGTCTTAGGGACTAGGTAAGCCTAACTCATGCTGAAATACCATAATAATAAATGAAATTTAACAGTCTTGAAGCAGAAATCTCTACAAAATTTATAATTTCCAAAACCCGGTAGTACAAGTCATAAGCTCTACAGAGTTTCGCTACAACTTCTAAACATAACTGTATGGAAATAAGTACAATAGTGTGAATATAAAATAGGAAGGTGACTCCGAAGCCTGCGAACGCAGCAGCAGGGCTACCTTGAGTCTCCTCGGCAAGAATCCGCACAGCTACTAGCGAACGATACCTGGATCTGCATAAAAAATATGGAGAAGTGTAGTATGAGCACACCACACCGGTGCCCAGTAAGTATCAAGACTAACCTCGGTGGAGTAGTGACGAGGAACAGTCAAGACACCTACTGGTCTAGTATACAGAACATGATATTTATATAGAGACTACGCGATACAGCTAACAATACAGTAATTAAAATAAGGAAAGAAAACAACAATTTCTTAGCGGAACACCATAAGGGAAAACACGGAAAGGTAAGCGAGAATACAACTCAAATCTGAAATCACAAATACAGTAAAGACAAGTCATAACTCAACAACTCCGATAGTTTTCACCTTGAGGCTTAACCAACAAGCGTCAATCAAATAGTCAAACCTTTAAACGATAAAAATGTTTCGAAATATACTTCATTCAAATAAATGTTCTTTTCAAAAAGAGTTCCTTCAAAATAAATGCTTTTCGAATATAATCTTTTCAATAGATAACCTTCGTATATCAGTCACTCTGTGACACTCATCTCATAATCATACAATACGGGTCTCAATACCTGAACCCGAACACTTGGCATCCTGTGCCCTCATCACACCTCCTAATCATACTGACAACTCACGTGCCCAAAAGAGTCATTCTCACATGGAAGGCAAAGAACAAGGGTGTGCGTCTATACTCCGAAGTCTCAAAGAGCCTCCTACCCGGTAAGGGTGATTAACCATGCGTATGCTTGTGCAAGTGTCCTAACATAGTTCATACCAACTAGTAAGTATAAGGAATAGAACGAACAACACCTATAATGTTTACACAGGGATAGGATCAATGAAATATCAACTCAGAACGCAATGATTTTTAACAGGGGATCTCCCAGGATTTCGTCCCGTAGGCCCAAACGTAAATACTCGGGGATCTCTCAGTATCCCGGGGATCTCTCAGTATCCTCAATATATGTGTTGGGGATTTCTCGGTATCCCGAGTATCTCTTAGTATCCTCAATATATGTGCCGGGGATCTCTCGGTATCCCGAGGATCTCTTAGTATCCTCAATATATGCTGGGGATCTCTCGGTATCCCGAGGATCTCTTAGTATCCTCAATATGTGTGCTGGGGATCTCTCGGTATCCCGAGGATCTCTTAGTATCATCAATATGTGTGCCGGGGATCTCTCGATATCCCGCACAACAGTCCAAATCAATATATGTGTATAGGGGAATCTCCCGGGTGCAGTCCCATAGTCCCAAAAGTAAATATGCAGGGGGATCTCCCGGAATACCGATCCCTAGTTCCAAAGTAAACTTGCAGCGCAACCAACAGAAACAACAGTCACAACACAATAGAAAGCTCGTACATCACCACAATACATAAAACAACAACAATGACAATAATACATGGTAAGACAAGTAAATCAACTTAAGGACTGTAAATCGCAAGGAAACGGCAGAACCAGCTCACAAGGAATAGCCACAGAAAAGAATGCTGGCATAAAGGGAATAGTTCAACAACGGGAAAACTAATATATAGCGATGATCCCACAATATACAAGTCAATAGCAAGGAGATCTACACGAGTCAAATAGTCCCAAATAAGGGCAAGTCAACAAGGACATAGGTTATCTAACTTCTTTTAAGATTGGACAATTTCGAGGATATTCGACAATTCAATTAAGGAAAGATGATCTTTAGATCCACTTAAGACTAAACAAATTTTAGGAAGGATAATGATGATTCTCAAATAAGACAACAGCTATGAAAAAGATAGCATAACAATAGGAGATGCGAAATTCTTCAATTTAATCAAATAGAAGTCAATTAGGCGATAAGAGTGAATCATGAAGCAATTAATTCCAATTAATCATATAAAGGTGAAACTAGTGAATAGGAAATCAGTCAGGTCAAGAACACATTCATACACAGTGAATATAAAGACCTAAGAACCCTAAAAGGCCAACTTTCCACAAATAAGTCCGAACACGCACTCATCACCTCGCGTACACGGACTACAATCCACGTAGAAGACTCAAATCCTAAGTGGAAGTCTCCCACACAAGGTTAGGCAAGATACTTACCTCAAAGACGACACACCGATACTCTAAAATGCACTTCTCGGGTGAAAAGATCTCCGGACGGCTCAAATCTAACCAAATTAACTTCAAAGCACAAATAAAACACATAAGAAACTATTCTGGATCCTAAAGTTTCAATCTTTAACAAAATCTAAAAATCGGTCCAAAAGTCGACCCTCAAGCCCGCACCTCGGAACCCGACAAATTTTACAAAATCCGATTACCCATTCCCATATGAGTTCAACCATACAAAAATTATCAAATTCCGATACTATTTGGTCCTTCAAATCATCATTTTACATTTTTGAAAGATTTCACAATTTTTCCAAACTTTCCTTTAGATTTTCATGAATTTGATGTTAAATCTAAGATATACTCACAAAATATAGTTGAAAATTGATTAGAGACACTTACCCAATGATTTGGCATGAAAATCTTCTCCCAAAATCGCCCACTCTCGGAGTTAGGGTTCAAAAGTATGAAAAAAAATGAAGCAAAACTCGGAATACCCAGCTTTTAGCAGGCTGCAGATGTCGCATTTGCGACACTGGATTCGCAAATGCAGACTCGCAAATGCGAAGGAAGCTTCGCAAATGCGAAGCCTGGAATAGTACTATCCTCATCGCAAATGCGACAGGGAGTTCGCAAATGCGAACTCTGAGGGCTTCGCAAATGCAGGATTTTTCTTCGCAAATGCGACCCAGTCCGTAGCAGCTCAGGTTCGCAATTGCGATGACTACCTCGCAATTGCGACCAAAACCTCGCAAATGAGGATACCAGAAGCAGAAAAAACAGCAGTTCCAAAAATGGGAAAAATGACCCGTAGCCCACCCGAAACACACCCGAGGCCCCCAGGACCCCGTCCAAGCACACAAACAAGTCAAATAACTTAACACGGACTCGCTAGAGGTCTCAAATCACATCAAACAACGCCGAAACGATGAATCACACCATGAATCGAACTTAGAAACTTTCAAATCTTCCAACTTCCAAAACTCGGGCCGAGACTTATCAAATCAACTCGGAATGACGCCAACTTTTGCAGACAAGTCCAAAATAATATAACGGAGCTGTTCCAACTCTCGGAATTGCATTCTGACCCCGATATCACAAAAGTCAACTATGGGTCAAACTTCTCCATTTTTCAAACTTCAGCTTTTCCATCTTTCGCCGAAATGCCTCAAATTACCCTACGGACCTCCAAATCTGAATCCGGATGCGCGCCTAAGTCCAAAATCACCATACGAAGCTGTTGGAATCATCAAAAATTCATTCCAAGGCCGTTTACTCAAAAGTCCAATTCCGATTAAATTCTCACTGTTTAAACTTCCGAAACTAGATTCCTTCTTCCAATTTGACTCTGAATCATCCATTAGCTCAATTCAACCATGCACGCAAGTCGATACACATAATATGAAGTTGTTCAAGACCTTACGCCTCAGAACGAAGCTTAAATTCTCAAAACGAGCGGCCGGGTCGTTACATTTACGGTAAAAAATATTTTTCAGTTTTGACTCAGCAGAAGATGATACCAACAATTACTATCAAGAAGAATACTTAAATACTTTAATACCAAACGACCTTCTACCGTACATATTTGTTGTCAAGTTCATTATTTCTTATGTATGTTAGTGTCACCATATATATAATAGACTACGTTAAAATTGATCTTCCATTGCATATAGGTTGATTTTGAAGAAAAATATGCATGTCATGCTACCGAAAACTTAGATCCGCTGAATAGCTTATGTAATAGTACATATATGGTATATAGAATTTTTGACAATAACGTCATACACGCAGAACTTATGATACTGGTCAATGTGCTTCTAAGTATGTGTTTATCCCCGAATTCAACTTTTGTCTTCTGAAACTAAAGAATGTCCTTTTAAATTCGTGTGAAAATAATTTTCGGTATGTTTATGTTTTGTAGTTATAATAAATAAAGCACAAGGACAAACATCCTAAATATTGGACTATATTTACCACAATATGTAATCTTACACGAATAACTATATATTGCACTCTCAAGAGAGATATCAATATCGACAACAAGAGTTCTGGTTATGGTAGAGTAACCAAAGCAATAGAAGGAAACATATACAAAAAACATCATCTAGAAATAAGTGTTTGGTAAGATACAATCACATTAGACCTTTAAACTACAATACATAATTATCTACTTAACTTGACTAAAATTGATCATTTATGTAAGTTCTGATGATGTTCTTTCATTCTGAATTCACGTATTATGCTAATGTAATAATATTTTTCGGCATTTAGATGATTGTTATAGTATTTTATATAAAATTTCTCTCATTAATTAAATTTTATTGTTCCTTCGTATAAATAAATATTTAAATTATCATATACCATTATTAACGTGCAACGCACGTTTATAGATACTATATATATATATATATATATATATATATATATATATATATATATATATATATGTATATATATATATGTTTCATGTGTGATATTTATATAATTATGTATAATCAGTATATAGTGTAGGTATATCGGCTAAAAAAAATAAACAATGAATACGACCGGCTATTTATGTAAAAAAAATCCCCTTAGACACTTCAATGATACTGGACCATAACATTGGGGCGGCCTAAGAACGCTTATACTCGTTAAAATAGCACGGTATAGCCAGTTTTCGGACTGGTCATTCAAAAATAGCCAGCATTTATCAAGTCAATGAAAAATAGCCACTATTTTGCTGTAGCAGAGACCGGTCCAGCATAATATACTGGAGTTCGGTGCACCTGTGTATGAACTCCAGCATATTATGCTGGACCGATATACTTTGCTGGCTCTAGTATAATATATTGGAGACTGGAGCACCGGTGCTCCAAACTCCAGTATATTATGCTGGACGGGTATACTTGTTGGAACTCCAGTATATTATGCTGGAGTTCTAGTGTACTTATGCTGGAACTCCATCATATTATGCTGGAGTTCCAGCATACAAATCTTGGAACTCCAGTATAATATGCTGGAGTTCAAGTATACTTGCTGAACTCCAGCATATATGCTGGCGTATTTCCGGGTTTTGTAACGTATATTTTCACTTCAGATTTATCTTTACATT
>NW_017679535.1:0-16467 GCF_001879085.1 Nicotiana attenuata
TACAGTAACGTACTTGCTATGAGGGTTGTAAGGAATCTTTTCCCGTTGAAACCCAATCCCCTGCATGTTTCCCCCATTGTTGGTATACATGGTACTGATAACATCAGAGGACCAGGTCCAGTTGAGTGATTTTGCAAGATCACTCTTCACTCTACCTAGTTCTTCCTAAAATTGTTTGTTTCTCTCAAGCTCAGCACACAGACTAGACTTCACTGAATTTAACTCACTTTCAAGCTTAATATGCGCCTTGCTTGCAACTTCCTTTCCTTTTTGAGAATTTTCAGGCCTACTCTCCATTTCAAGTTTCCCAATTGTTTTCTTCAAATCCATTACCATCACTAGGAGATCATCTTCCTCAATGCTAGCAACTTTCTCAATTAAGGAATCTTTTTACATAATTACACTCTCAATGGTAGCTTAGCCCAAAAGAGAAGCAAATAGATAGTGCCGAAATAAAGCAATATTTATGCAAGGAGGGACAATGCTTGGTCCCATAAGAAGGCGGTGCTTAGCCTTATGCAGAATGGAGACAAAGCTTAGTCTCATGCAGGATGCGGGATAGGGCTTAGTCCCATGCAAATGGACGGCAGAGCTTAGCCTTATGCAAATATGGAGGCAGGGCTTAGCCTCATGCAAGGTTCGGGACAGGGCTCAGTCCCATGCAAATGGAAGGCATAGCTTAGCCTTATGCAAATATGGAGGCAGGGCTTAGCCTCATGCAAGTTTTGGGACAAGGCTTAGTCCCATGCAAATGGAAGGCAGAGCTTAGCCTTATGCAAATATGGAGGTAGGGCTTAGCCTCATCCAAGGTGGAGACAGAGCTTAGTCTCATGCAGGATGCAGGACAGGGCTTAGTCCCATGCAAAGAGAAGGCACTGCTTAGCCTTATGCAAATATGGAGGCAGGGCTTAGCCTCATGCAAGGTGGATACAGAGCTTAGTCTCATGCATGATGCGGGACAGGGCTTAGTCCCATGCAAAGAGAAGGCAGTGCTTAGCCTTATGCAAATATGGAGGCAGGGCTTAGCCTCATTCAAGGTTCGGGACAGAGCTTAGTCCCATGCAAATTGAAGGCAGAGCTTAGCCTTATTCAAATATGGAGGCAGGGGTTAGCCTCATGCAAGGTTCGGGACAGGGCTTAGTCCCATGCAAATGGAAGGCAAAGCTTAGCCTTATGCAAATATGGAGGCAGGGCTTAACCTCATGCAAGGTGGAGACAGAGCTTAGTCTCATGCAAAGAACGAGCAGCAAATAAGAGTAGAATATTTCTTAGCTGGGGTTATATTTGGTTTCTGGTGGCTCGGTTGATGGTTATTTTACTGCGTGTATATATTTGCGAGTGCTATGGTTACGTCAGATGTGCTTGCGCTCAAAGGAAAATTGTAAGTTTTGTGAGGGGAGGTTGGTTCGTGCCTTTGTCTGCTGGCTTTGCTCCTCTGTTCTGGATGCCTTGTTTGAGTTTCCCAGGGTAACACCTGGCTGTTACAGAAATAGAGTTTTCGAAAAAATGCAATTATTGATGAAAGTAGAGTTATTTCAGAAAACATAGTGAAATTTTAGATGAACTAGTGACTGTAACACGTTTCAGAGACATCGCAGCTTTCTCGTGTTAGAATTTTGAGGGTCCTCCTCAAAATTTTGCCCCAGTTTGGTAGATGACTCTTCAGCCGTTTGCAAGCAACGAACTTGTTGAACCTTCTTTGGAATTTTGAGAACCCTTCTCAAAATTTTGCCCCAGTTTCTTAACCAATTTCTGACTTTCTGGCATGCAATGGCGTTGGCTGGACTTGCTCCGGAATTTTGAGGGTCCTCCTCAAAATTCTGCCCCAGTTTCTGATTCTGGGGGAAATGGAAATTTTATTATGATATGACCGAACCCACAGGGCTGCCTACGTATCCCCTCTTAAACGGGAATCAGGTCAAGCGTAGTTCAATTACATCTAATGAAGAAATGCAAATAGTCTACACATAGTATCTTTTAACTGCGTCTGAATTGATTGGTTTTGGCCAGATTTCTCCATCCATTTCTGCAAGTATGAGTGCTCCTCCTGTTAGCACCCTGTGAACCATATAAGGACCTTGCCAGTTGGGAGAGAATTTCCCTTTGGCTTCATCTTGATATGGGAAGATCTTCTTCAGCACCAGCTATCCTGGTGCAAACTGTCTTGGTTTGACCCTTTTGTTGAAAGCTCTGGACATTCTGTTTTGATAAAGTTGACCGTGACATACTGCGTTCATTCTTTTTCCATCCATAAGGGTTAATTGCTCATAGCGGCTCCTTACCCATTCTGCATCACTGAGTTTGGCTTCCTGTATGATCCTTAAAGAGGGAATTTCTACCTCAGCCGGGATGACGACTTCAGTGCCATAGACCAGCAGATAGGGAGTTGCCCCTGTTGATGTGCGAAATATAGTGCGGTACCCCAATAGGGCAAAGGGTAACTTCTCGTGCCATTGTTTGTGGTTTTCTACCATCTTCCTTAATATCTTCTTAATATTCTTGTTAGCAGCTTCCACAGCTCCATTCATTTGAGGCCTGTATGCTGTAGAGTTCTTGTGCTTTATTTTGAAAGTTTCACACATGGCTTTCATGAGATCATTGTTGAGATTGGCGGCATTATCAGTGATAATAGACTCGGGAAATCTGAATCGGCAAACAATACGATCCTTGACAAAGTCTGCGACGACTTTCTTAGGTACAACCTTGTAGGATGCGGCCTCTACCCATTTTGTGAAGCAGTCAATGGCCACTAGAATAAACTTGTGCCCGTTTGAAGCAGTGGGCTCGATCGGACCGATGACATCCATTCCCTAGGCGGCGAATAGCCAAGGTGAGCTTGTTGCATTGAGCTCATTTGGCGGCACTTTTATCATATCGGCATGTACTTACTTGACTTTGGTAGCATTTTCGGACATACTCGACGCAATTTGTCTCCATGGTCATCCAAAAGTAACCGGCCCTAAGTATCTTCTTGGCCAAGACAAAACCATTCATATGCGGGCCGCAGGTCCCAGCATGTATCTCCTCAAGTAGCTTAGAAGCCTCTTTTGCGTCGTCACATCTTAGCAATCCCAAATCAGGAGTTCTTCTATACAAGTTTCCTTCGCTGTGGAAGAAGTGATGGGACAATCTCCAAAGTGTGCGTTTTTGAGTATGGTTCGCATGCTCCGGATATTCTATTTTTGCCAAATTCTCCTTGATGTCAATGGAACAAAGGTTTTTCATCCATCTCTTCCTCGACATGAGCACAGTAAGCCGGTTGATTATGTGTTCTCACTGGGATGGGATCAATGAAATTCTTATCTGGATGCTGTATCATGGATGACAAGGTAGCCAAAGCATCGGCAAACTCGTTCTGCATTCTGGGAACATGCCGAAACTCTATCTTCGTGAACCTTTTTCTCAATTCCCGCACATGGTGCAGATATGGCAATATCTTGGAATTCTTGGTGGCCCACTCTCCTTGTAGCTGGTGCACGAGCAGATCTGAATCACCGATTACCAACAGCTCCTGAATATTCATGTCGATTGCCATGTTGAGTCCCAGTATGCAGGCTTCATATTCTGCCATGTTATTGGTGCAGGGAAATCTGAGTTCAGTAGACACCGGATAATTTTGACCTATTTCTGATACCAGAACTGCTCCAATGCTCACTCCTTTGAAATTTGCAGCTCCATCAAAGAACATCCTCCAACCATCATATGCTTCGGTAATGTCCTCTCCTACAAATGACACTTCTTCACCAGGAAAATACATTTTCAAGGGTTTGTATTCTCCTCCCACATGATTTTCAACAAGATGGTCTGCCAATGCTTGTCCTTTGACTGCCTTTTGAGTTACATAGACGATATCGAATTCACTTAACAGTATCTGCCACTTGGCTAACTTCCCAATCGACATGGGTTTTTGAAATATGTACTTCAGAGGGTCCATCCTGGATATGAGGTACGTGGTATAGGCACAGAAGTAATGCCTCAATTTCTGGGCCGTCCAGGTCAAAGCACAGCAAGTGCGTTCCAACAGAGAGTATCGTGCTTCATAAGGTGTGAATTTCTTACTCAGGTAGTATATGGCTTGCTCCTTTCTCCCCGTCTCGTCATGTTGTCCCAGAACACATCCGAAGGCTCTATCTAATACAGACAGATAGAGTAGCAAAGGTCGTCCTGTCTCTGTAGGGACCAAGACCGGTGGTGTGGATAGGTACTCCTTGATTTTGTTGAAAGCTTTCTGACAATCCTTGGTCCAGCTTGTTTCGGCATATTTCCTTAGCATTTTGAAGATGGGTTCACATATAATTGTGGACTGCGCTATGAAGCAACTTATATAGTTGAGACGTCTTAGGAAGCTTATTACGTCCTTTTTGCTCCTAGGCGGCGGTAACTCCTGAATAACCTTAACTTTAGACGGGTCCAGCTCGATCCCTCGACGACTGACAATGAATCCCAGTAACTTTCCTGCGGGAACCCCAAATGCACACTTTGCGCGGTTCAGTTTTACGTTGTACCTCCTTAACCTGTCAAAGAGCTTTCTCAAGTCCGCTATGTGTTCTGCGGCCCTCTTGGATTTGATAATGACGTCGTCCACATACTCCTCTATTTCTTTGTGTATCATATCATGGAAGATGTTTGTCATGGCTCTCATGTAAGTAGCCCCAGCATTCTTTAGACCAAATGGCATCATCTTGTAGCAGTATACCCCCCAAGGTGTAATAAAAGCTATTTTCTCTGCGTCTTCTTCATCTATCCAAATCTGGTGATAACCCATGAAGCAATCTACAAAGGATTGGAGTTCATGCTTGGCGCAATTGTCGATCAGGATGTGTATATTTGGTAGTGGAAAGTCGTCCTTGGGACTTTCTCTGTTTAAGTCTCGATAGTCAACACATACTCTGACTTTCCCATCTTTCTTCAGAATCGGTACAATGTTGGCTAGCCAGGTTGGGTATTCAACTACCCTGAGGACTTTGTCTTTGATTTTCTTAGTAACTTCCTCCTTGATTTTCAGGCTCATATCTGGTTTGAATTTTCTGAGTTTTTGCTTCACCGATGGACACATGGTATTGGTAGGTAACTTGCGAGCCACTATGGACGTGCTCAAACCGGTCATGTCATCATATGACCATGCAAAGATATCCTCATACTCCTTTAAGAAATGAATGTACTCTCTTTCTCTGTCGGTGATAAGTGAATTCTGACGCGAGTCTCCTTGACGGTTTCGGCGTCTCCCAAATTTACTGCTTCGATTTCGTCCAGGTTGGACTTGGGCTTATTCTCAAAGTTCTCAACCTCCCTGACAATCTCCTCAGGTATTTCATCTTCTTCATCCTAGTCACTATCCTTATATTGCATTGCCTCATTACATGTCACAGTCACCGGTTCATCAAGAAAAGTAATAATAACGCTGTAGAAAGAGAAGTGTGAAAGGTAATAATGAATGACAAATAGTAATGCATTGATTAGAACTGAAAACATCCAAAACAAGTACAGCTCGATGAATCGAGCATTTATTCGAAACAAGTAAGTCTTTTAAAAAAAATTTACTGAAAATCTTAGATGCCTAGCGTGGCTATAGAAATAAAATTAAGTTGATTGCCAAGCTACCCAGGGACTCGGCGGGGCCGGGATGGTGTGGCAGTCCAGTTTTTGAGAACAGATCCCTTCTCCAAAGTCTGAATAGTGAGGCCTTCTTCCTCCTCCTCCTCAATTATCGCACTGAAATCCATGTCTTCGTCCTCCAGGAATGGATTTCTCAGCCCAGCTAATGCTTCTTCTTCTGCAATTCCCCATATTGTATCAGCTTGGTGAAAAGTCTGACCCAGATGTGGCACCGGTTGCTCGAGAGGGTAATAAGGTCCACGCCATGGAGGCGACCAATCATCATACTCCTGCCATGTATACTGGTATCCGAGCCCGAAAGTAGTACCATGACGTTTCAGCTGTATTTGTTTGGTGATGCCTTGGAGATTCTTCCCAAGCCCTTTGCCGAGTTCGTACCCAGACCATGCTAGTATGCTTTCTATTTTGTTACTCCACCATTTGTCTTTCTCAACGGCATTGACACGTTCGATGTGATGATAGGTTTTCCCTCCTAGCCTTCTTCTGTTCCCAATAACCGGGATGGTTTGACTGGTGTAAATGGGGTTACTCCCGTCCCCGTGAATGATCACCTCCTGATGGTTCCATTCGAATTTCACGGCCTAGTGTAGTGTGGAAGCCACAGCCCCATCGCCATGTATCCATGGTCGGCCCAACAGAAGATTGTATGAAGTTGATATATCAAGCACCTGGAATTCAACGTCGAACCAAGTTGGACCCATCTGCAGACAAAGATTAATTTCCCCGATCGTGGACCTTTGAGACCCATCGAAGTCTTTCACATTCATGCTTCCTGCTCGTATTTCATGGAAACCTTTGACCAATCTTTTAAGAGTATCCAACGGACAAATGCTGAGGCTTGAACCTCCATCAATCAAGACTCTGGCAATGAATTTGTCTTCTAATTGTACCGTGATACGCAATGCTCGGTTATGATTCAACCCTTCAGGAGGTAGCTTGTCCTCGTGGAAGATTATCTTATGACTTTCCAGCACCTGCCCTACCATGTTGGCCATCTCTGCGCAGGTGATATTGTTGGGTACGTAAGCTTCACTCAACACCTTCATCAAAGCATTCTTGTGCGCCTCTGAATTTTGCAACAGTGATAGGATGGATATATGAGGTGGGGTCTTGTTCAAATGATCAATGACAGAATATTCCCTTGCTTGTACTTTCCTCCAAAGGTCATCTGGTCCTGTTTCAATAACAGGCTGCTTGGTAGTGGCATCCTTACTTGGTCCTCCCAAGTGTTCATGTTTATAGATTCTTCCGGTCCTAGTCATTCCTTGTGCAGCATCAGATTCCTCCATCTTTGCCTTTCCTTTTCGCCTACCTTCGGCAACGTAATCCCAGGGTATTGCTTTTGAATTGAAAGGAGGTGTGGTTGATACTGTCACTGTGAAAGGTGTGGCCACTTCCACTTCAAATAGAACAGGGGTGGCTGCAGGTGGAGCTACCTCTACCTCAAATGGAACCGATGCAGCTACCTCATCCTCGATTGGTGACTGAGTTTGTACTATAATGGGAGTAAGTTTGACTGCGTGTTTAAAGTCGTCGCCTTCTCGAATAAGCCCGATTGACCCCTCAGGATCCCATTCTTCGTCCATCTCTATCACATGTATCCCACCACCCCTATGATATAGGAGAGGATTGCTGCGGACATTGGGTGCAACTTCTTTCACCTGTATGACCTTGTTATCAATCAGTGTCTGGATTTTATCTTTCAATGTTCAGCATTCGCCAATGGTATGCCTCTTCATAGCGGAATGGTATGCACAGGTTTTGTTTGGGTTGAACCATTGGGATGGGTTCTCTATTGCCACAGCGGGAATGTGAGAGACGTAACCAACGACTTTCAACCTTTCATACAGCTAGTCGATGGGTTCAGCAATAGCGATGTATTGTCTGGGTGGTTTGCGATCAAAATTGGGCCGTGGTCTTGGATAATTTTGGCGATTTGGCGGGGACTGGAAATGAGGTGGTTGAGAATTATAGGTGTGATAGACAATTGCCGGTTAAGAATATCTGGGAGATGAGGGTTGATATTTTTTCGACCGTGCTAGAACCACGGAACCCGGGAATGCCTAACACCTTCTCCCGGGTTAACAGAATTCCTTACTCGGATTTCTGGTTCGCGGACTGTTAACAGAGTCATATTTTCCTCGATTCGGGATTCAACCGGTGACTTGGGACACCATTAATCTCCCAAGTGGTGACTCGTAATCTTCAATAAACAAATTTCGTTTCGATTGTTCTTTAATTGGAAAAACTCCTTTATGCCCTTGCGGGGGTGTAGTGAAAAAGGAGGTGTGACAATATGTAGGTGGAGGTGCTTGGTATGTGGGTGGAGGTTTTTGATATGTGGGTGGAGGTGTTTGATATGTGAGTGGAGATTTTGGGCCCTGAGCCACCATTAATGCCCCAACGTCTTTCTTTTTCGAAATGCCGCCTAATTGTAGTGCTTTGTTTGTGGCCTGTAGTGCCTCAAAGTTTGTTACCATCCCACTTTTGATGCCTTCTTCGATCCTTTCACCAAGTTTGATGATATCAGAAATTTATGGTTTTCAATAACCATCAACCTTTCATAATATTGCGGATCCTGTGCTCTGACGAAGAATTTGTTCATTTGCTCTTCGTCCAATGCTGGCCTGACCTTGGCCGCTTTCGACCTCCATCGAGTAGCATACTCGCGGAAAGTCTCTGTGGGCTTCTTCTTGAGGTTCTGAATGTTGAAAACATCCGGTGCATTTTCTGTGTTGAACCTGAATCGGTCCATGAAATCAGATGCCATACTCACCCAGTTGGACCATTTCTTAGGATCCTGGCTACTGTACTAGGACAAAGCATCTCTCGTAAGACTCCTCATAAAAAGCTTCATCCAGATCTTTTCATCCTTTCCGACCCCGACGATTTTGTCAAAATAGGTCCTTAGATGAACCCTGGGATCACCTGTACCATCAATTATCTCGAACATGGGAGGGTTGTAACCCTCTGGCAGTTCTACATCCGGTTGTATGCATAGGTCTTCATAATTCAAACCTTCTATCCCTTTGCCTCCTTCGACACCCTGAACCCGACTTTTCAATTTCTTGAGTTCCTCAGCCATATTCTTGATGACCAGGTCCTTCTCAGCGGATTCTGGTGTATAGGAGGTTGGTTTGAGTAGAGTGAGGTATGGTTTCCACATATATAGGGTTGTTTTGGTGAGTGCCAGGAACCTGGGTGTACTGGTGGTCATTGGTTGAGTTTTGAGGATCGGGAATAGGTTGTGGTGTGTTCTGGGGAGTGTGATAAGTAGCAGTTGGTGGGTACTGGATTGGTTGATGGTGGTGTTATAGCGGAGTTGGTATCGGTAAGGGATTGAGATTTTGAGGTAGAGTTGCATATTGATGCGGTGCGGGAGGGTTTTGTGGATGCTGGTTTGGTGTGTTTTGGGGATGCACTGGGTTTTTGGTGTTTTGTTGGTTGATATCAGGGATATTTAGGGTGAGGGATAGGTTTGCTAAGTTGCGAACCTGCTCAAGTTCTCCCTGTAGCTCTAGTATCTTTTGTTCCAACCTCAAAACTAAATCATTTGGTGCCGGAGTACTCCGACCGTCTGAAGTTTCCACATTCTCAGCATTTTCCTTTCGAATACCACTTAAGTCATCCATTTTAGCTTTCCCTTTGCTCTTTGTATTACTTGGAGGAGGAGGAGGTGGAGGGCCTCTAGATCTGGTGTGATACGCTGATGATGCCAGTATGTGCGAACCAACCTTAGGGGATGGGAATAAAGAATAAAGAAAAAAAAGAAGTCAGTAATTTTTCTGAGATGTTTGCAGTATTTAAACACATATTGCGGGAATGTAAATTCGTTTCCTAATTTGGGAGCCTCGTTGTGCCCGAGGTAGGCCTAGCTACATGTAGATTTGGAGAAATTCAGTGCCAATAATTGCCTCATTTCATTAATGTAAAAATAAACGACCCAAAACGGCACTAAATAAGATAATGTTACTAATGGCACTTGGCCTTATTACATTTAAAAGAAAGGCAAGTAAATCTAATCTACTTGGTCCCAGAAGGACCCTCTCCAGACCGAATGGTGTTGTCGATCAACTCTCCCAGCTCGCGCAGGTTCAACAGTAAGAATGCCCTTGCCAAATGCCCTCCTTTGTTTCCCTCAGCGTTCTGGCAGTCGGTGACCCTCTTTCTTATCTTCCCTTCGCTGGACTTAACAACTCTTTCTTTCCACTCGTTAATCATTTCCATATCGGCCTTATGCTGCGCCATATGCTTAGCTTCAGACTCTCGAACTCTTTTGCGCAGCTTGTACTACTTCACCTCTACTTCGGTAAACTCATCTATGACCCTGTTTCCTGGACCAACCCTTGGCTTGAACATTCCTGATAGATTATCATCCAACCAAGAGGGGTAAAAGTATGAATGGCCTGCATGATATCGGTCCGGCTCGATAGTATCCTTTTCCACAATAATCTTCAAAGTCCACATATGTTGTGCTTCATTCTTATATGGGATGGCGTCACCCTGAAATCAGCTATGAAGTGACTCATCTTAGCGACTCATGGTACGACCTGTCTCCTGCCTGCCTGTCTCATAACCCTGAGCGCATAAGGGTATATCCCTCTCAACCCAGTCAACACCAAGTGTGGGACGTCTCTGGATCTGATGATGAACTCGTCAGTGGGGAACCACTCGAACATCCATTAAACCTGGTCTTCAGTTAACTTGTTGAAAAACTATACCCATCCTATAGCATCCTTTGGTTGAGCAAACATGTCCGGAATATATGTCATCCTCTTAGGGTGATGAAAAGCTATATGATCATTCCATGGTCTTCGTGGAAATTCTTGACGGTATTGACCCCTTTGGAGATGTTCTAGCAGCCAAACTTGCAGCAATAAATTGCAACCCTCGAAGAATCTGAACCCCTTCTGACAGCATTCCAAGGCCCGGTACATATCTGCAATGATCATAGGGACATTGGTATATATTTGCCCCTCGATCCCGTCCATCATAGATTTGGCCACCATGGCCAGCCTGGTATGGATTCTATCCCCTTGGATTGGGAATACCATCATGCCCAAAAAACACACAATGAACACGAAGACCCTACGAACCCAACCCAAGGAGGTGATCGAGAACTCATCATCAAAAATACAGTAAGAGCTACTGTGACCGTATCTTTCATAGAGGAAGTCGAAAGCTATGTAGGAATTTTTCAGACCCTCCAAGTCATCATTTTTCTTCAGCCCCATCATCTTAAGGAATCCTCTAGTGGTGCGATTTTCAGGTGCTAACAGATTAGGGCTATCGCAAGGCAATCCATCAAATCCTCCTATTTCTTCTAGGAGGGGAGTCATTTCTATATCCCCAAAGCGGAACATAGCCCTTTCCTTATCCCAAAATAGAGTGGCGGCCTCAATCAACATTTTGTTTGGTTGAAGATCCAACAGTGACGGCAAATTCCCTAAGACTCTTTTCACATGATTTTGGTCACTTGAGGGAAGATCCCTCCACCAATCTAGCAAAAGTGGAGGTATGCTACCGACCATACCGAATCTGGGGACTTCGTGCCTCATTTTTCTACAAAACAAAAGATGGTTAAGCCCTTCCCCCTCCAGGTTTGTCTATTTATACAATAATGATTAGCATATTGGCACTTATTTCTCCAAACTTAATGCACACAATCGTGGTTGCATCCGCTGGGATTATGGAAAACCCGATGGACTTTTGGACGAGGCATGTCTTAAAGGGTTATTATATGGACAACATATTAACCCGACCAGGTTTGATCATGATGCATGCACAATTAATCAGTGTAAGGTTGCTATAAAGGTCTAGACAGGGACCCTCAAGCGGATAACTTGAGGGGGAAAGGCAGGGAACTGTCGAACGCACCACTGATCGACTAGTTTTACTGCAAATACGCCTTTCTGAATTTAAAGGCTGATATATAGGAAGAGCGCAAACACTCATCAAGCATTTCTATAGGATTGGTTACGCACGAGTGAAATATGATGTTGAGCATGATTTATGCAACAATAAATAGCATGTTGTCAAGTATTTGCACGTTAAAAAACTCGATAAATGCAGTATTTAAAATATTGAAAGACAGTTACAGAAAAAGAAAACAAAGAGACAAGTCAGTTTCAGGAAATAAAGGAAATCATAAATAAGCAGTTAAATCCAAATAAGGGGGAGGGTGCAGGGGATAAAGCATGCTTAAGACTAATTCACAAAAATAAGTTCGTTATGGTAAGAGCCTAAAATATCCCCAAAAGAGTTGCCATGCTATCGCGCCCCCTTTTTCCTTCGCAGAAGTTCGGGTTTCAACATTCATGGGGGAACAACTTGTTTCCTTTTGGGAATTGGGTATTTGAAGAGTCATCACCTAACGGATTAAGGTGCGTTAGGGCACCTAGAGCGGTTAACTCATGTAACCAGTTTGCATTACCAGAGATTAGGGTAAGGGCTCGAAATAACGTGAGGGGAAGGTGTTAGGCACCCCTCGCGGTCCACAACGGTGGGTCCTCGCCGAACTTAAACTATGTGAATTAGTCATTTAACAAGTAAGCGGTCTCAACACATATATATGGTCCAAGCGCACACATGTAAGTAAAAGAAGTTTAGACAGTTTAAACACATATATGTAAATAAAAAAAGCTTAGGCAGTTTATACATATATGTGAATTGGGAAAGGGAAGTCGTAAGTTGATTAGCCTATAGGATCAATCTGTGCAATGCCCGGTAATCCTGCTTAACTAGAGGGGCTACACGTGACATTAGCGCGTAGGTCATCATATCCTTTTACTACTCATTACCCTCCCCTTAGTGGTTATGTAAGCGAATTTGATTAATGACCTCTAAGCGTGCTGTTACCCGTCCCTTGCTTGTGGTCCCGAAGGAGTTTAGGATCTCTAGACTGAGGCAGTTCTAGACAATCCTAAGGTGTTTAAAAGGAAAAAATCTAGGCGACAACAAATAACACGTAGGACTGTCAAATAAGAAACAGATAGAAGGCTCATGTTTACCTCCACATATACATAGGCAAATAAGCAACACGTCTCAAACAACTGATTTTAAAGAAATTCAGAAAGCCTAGGAACATGATATCTAGATGAACATTACAGATACAAAATATGCAGCATTTGTTTTAAGGGAAGTGGCAGAATCCTAACCAGCTTGCCTACTGGTTTTATAGCCTGCTAAGCCTGGACAATTTCACACATCAACAGAACCTGATTTCACAGTTATTTAACGGCCTAAGGCTTGCCTAGGCGTGTATATGCACTCATAATCTGGGAACTACCTAAAAAAATTGAAGTCATTTCATCCTATAGGCATGCTGATCTAAGTGATAAATATTATAGCAGGTGATTTTATACTGATTTATACCAGAACATAAAATCTATGTGTACGGCTATTTTATCCTATTTATTTAAGCGACAAGTTTCAAGGCAAATGCACGTGCAGTCCTAAAATAGGATCTCTAATGCACATGGAGAAGGTTATTTTATTAAACAATATTAGTAACTTAAGGGCAGGATTTCTAAGTGATAGCGACTTATGCAGAATCAGAAGTGAAGTGATGAACTACAACATATAATATGCAGAAGCAGTAAACACGATTGTCCTACGACAGGGTATCTAATGCACAAATTTAACACGGTTTAATGCGAATGATCATAGTAATCCTAAAGCATGATTGTTTAACCAAAAAGTGGGATTTCGGTCAAAGCTTATTTTTAGAAGAACTCGGGTTACTGATAATCATATAGAAATATGAATAATGGATGTAAATAAAAGTTGAATAAAAAGCAAAGTAAATCAGTATATTCCAGTAGTATTTCGTGTCTTTACAAATGATCAGGTTGCCCCTTTTATAGCTATTTCTAGGTGATACGTTTTGCCTTTGTCATAATAAGGCCATTAGACAACTAAAGGTATTTAATGCCACGTTATAAATGATAATCATTGTACTTCAATACAGATTCTCTAACGTTCTCAGTATTTAATGCCAATTAAATACTGTATCCGTTCCCACTTTTACTGTCAGGTTCATTCTCTTATCTTGACTTTTGAACATAAAGAGGTGCGGGCACCGAGTCTCTTGAATCTCTGCTCGTGTCTGTTGTACCTCGTGCCTCTTTAACTATTCTTTGCTGATCGTCATCCTTTGACCAGTCTACGTGTCATGACACGTCATCTTTCATTGAATTCAATATATATGAACTCAATTTTTACCAATACAGATAGTCCCCCCACTTGCCTTGTATTCATCAATAGAATATTTGGGAAGTGGATTTTATTAAAGCGGGAATATTTGCCACCATTAGTTCCCTTCTGGAACTGACGCTTCATTTGTCACTTCTAGTTAATGCCCACTACACGTGGCATCTTCTGATTGGTTCTGCGACTTTTCAGCGTTTATTAAGGCCTTTTCACGGCTTCACCAATTACGAAACGTCAGCTCTCATCATGATGTTTCCATCCTTACAGCTTTTTCTTTGACGGTTGCTTCTGAGTATAAATATAGTTTTCACTTTTGTCTTCTTCACATAAAGTTCTCAAAATATTCAATTCTTGTTTCCTTCTTCCTCGTACTATTATGTCTTCGTCAAACCTTACCCCTAGGAGAGTCCCCATTGTTGATAACCTTCGTCTTGCTCCTATTAGGAGCAGGAGAGGAGGTAGACTTCGTAATCTAGGGTCTTCATCCGCACGAGGTTCTTCTCTACCTTCGTCCAGTTCCACTCCACCTTCTAGAACCAGAGGCTCCCTTTCTCAAAGGTCTTCGTCTAGAGGTAAAGAACCCTCTGAGCCTCTTTGTGAACCTACTGTTGATGAGATTGTTCCCGTTGAAATATCTTTTTATAATGATAGAGAATCTATCAGAAACCAACTGTCTTCATTAGATCGTGCTGACATCTACCCAACTCAGATTACTGAAGGTCTGATTTCTTTAGTTCGTAAAGACTGCCATTGGAGCCATGACTTCCTTATTATAATTCCCAATGCGAACCAAAGAATCACCTCTTATTTAATTGGGTTTTCTTTTGTTTATACATACCCTTTCACGTTGGGTTTCAAACCTGCTATTGACCCTGTTATCCTCGAATTCTGTTGTTTTTTCAACGTCTGTTTAGGGCAAACTGGCCCTATTGTGTGGAGGGCTGTTGCTTGTTTGAGACACATGACCAACATGGCTGGTGTGCCTTTTACTTTCTCCCATTTATTACACCATTACTCTCCCAAACTCTTTTGCCAAGGAGTTTTTACTTTAGTAGCAAGAAGCAAAAGAGTTCTGGTCAATCCAGAAGACGATAAGGACCGTGGCTGGTATGCCAAGTTTGTTGCTGCACCCACTGTTGGTTTAGTGGGTGATGAAAATGTTCCCTTTTCTGAGAAGTGGAATTTTGCACGTGAGTTTTCTTTTTAATAACCTTCACATACCTTTTTCTTAATTCTGTTAGTTGTCATTTTAATTTCCTTATCTTTTTTTAGCAACCATGGGAATTGTCGATGAAATTCCCAATTTCTGTGGTTGGGTAGGAAAGTTATTATATGCTGCCCCGATGGAGGGTAGATCTTGGAAAACTCTCTCAACGATTTGGTTGGAAAGTAAAAACTCACGGTAAGAGTCTTTTTTATAACTTTTCTTATTGCTTCTTCCAAAAATTATTTTAATCCTTCTTTTTATCAGGATTTGCCATTCGAGGCATTAGTGCTGAGGCTGTCGTAGCTTCCCGAATTTCTTTGGAAAGAGCCCAAGAAATAATTTTGGGCTCTTCATCAAAAAGGAAAGCTACTGTTGATCAAGACTCTGAGGAGGAGGAAGAACAAGACGGGGGTTCTTTGATAAAAAGGCCACGTGCTAGAAGATGAATTATTTCAGATGATGAAGCATCTCCCCTCGTTCTACTCATCTCGCCGAGCCTGTTGAAGCCTCGTTGGTGATTCCTGATGATGATAACCCCGCTGCCGCCCATGATTCTGTTGAGCAGCTTTTTATCCGCGGGTTTGGTAGTGAAAGTTTAAAACCAATTTCTGATGAAGCACCCCTTGCTTCTTTTCCTTTATCTACTCCTACAATACCTTCTTTGCCAGTCGTGGCTGTTACCGTTGCTGCTTCTCCCCCAGCTATTTTGACTCCTTCTACTGCTCCTCCCCCAGCTGTTTTGACTCCTTCTACAGTTCCTCCTACAACTGTTCAACAAACTGAGGTTGGTTCCTCAAGTAAAGGTGGAGTCATGAAACATGTCATCATCGAGGTCCCTGCCGATGGTAATCTTTTGAGAAAATTAGGTGGGGCTGACGTGTGGTTGAAACCCCTAATTGGTCCAATCGAGAAGGCCAAGCTTGAAAGCCACAATTCTTTAACTTTGATGAACGACATAATACATTCATCATTAAAGGTATTCCTTTTTAATGATTTGTTATTCCTTTTTATAAGGCTATTACCTTTTCTCTTCCTTTTTTTTAGATCAACATCGTTGGTACAGAAATGATGATGAGGGTTTCTCACACGGAGCAGTTGATGCATGAGTACCAAGTTGAAGCAGATAATTGGAGAGAGCAATATGAGAGCCTTCAAATTGACATGGAAGCGTTAGAAGAGAACAAGTGCACCTTAGAACAGCAGCTGAGAGATTTAACTTCGGAGTTGGCGGTTGAAAGAGCTTCCTCAAATCAAGACTTTCCTTCTCGCGTGGCTGAAACTTCTGAAAATATTGGAGATGATATGGGTACGGTGAGTGCTTCAATTCCTTCAAGTCAAGTTGAGCCTGCTGCTGCTGATGATTCTACTTCAGTTCCTTCTTCAACTCCTTAGTGACAAGTTTATAATATGTGACTTCCCCTTTTTTTCTCTTT
>NW_017679536.1:0-3853 GCF_001879085.1 Nicotiana attenuata
AATCGAGACTTGATTTCACACCTTAAGTTTGATTAATGTGTGTTGAATAATGCTTTAATACGTACAGGTTTGAGCATTGTAAAAAATATATATAGAATTGAAGTATTCATATCCTTTTGAGTAGAATAAGTTGAAACAATTTCAGTGGGCAATTGTTCTAAGTGAACTGATACCTTGTTGGGTATAACGATTTGGGCTTAACAGCCCTTTTCAAAAGGTTGAAAGCGTCAGTCTCTATAATGAACAACCCATAACGAGCAGCCCAGGTCCGGTTTTGAATGTCTTTATGCTTTTGGGCCTGGGCTGTGGTTTATAACTGGTCACATATAGATATAAGGGTTGAGGTTTGCTCTAATCCATGTAATAAAATAATTAGGACTTTTCTTAGAAACAAAAAATAAAATAAAAAAAAAGAAGAAAAATCATAATTGCATTAGGTTTGTCTTTTAAATAATAAATGAGACGAGCCTCGCTTAATAAAACGCACAAATTGCGGGGCCCTCAATAATTGATTATATTAAAAATACGTAGAATTCGAGATTGGCCGTTTAGCGAATTTCACGGCTCTCCCCAAAATAATAACGCGTTAGTCTCTTTAGGCACAGTTCTAATAAAAATTACCTTCCTAAAACTTGGGTGCACATTTATGTGACCCAAATCCAAATCTCAACGGAGTCGAAATGTGTTGACAATCACGGGTGCACTGGTGCGACGTGGTTCGAAACGCATTTTCACAACGTTGCAATTCTTATTAAAATAAAAATAAAAGCGGGATACGAATAAAAAGCACATAAGCTAGAACATGTTTTGAAATCAGATAAAATCAAATACAATAGTTGAGCGACCGTGCTAGAACCACGGAACCAGGGAATGCCTAACACCTTCTCCCGGGTTAACAGAATTCCTTATCCGGATTTCTGGTTCGCAGACTGTTAACAGAGTCAATAATTTCCTCGGTTCGGGATTCAACCGGTGACTTGGGACACCGTTAATCTCCCAAGTGGCGACTCTGAAATCTTAATAATAAATCCCGTTCCGATTGTCCTTTAAGTGAAAAAACTCCCTTATTATTATACCCTCTTCGGGGGCGTAGCGTTAAAAGGAGGTGTGACAGCTCTGGCGACTCTGCTGGGGAGAAGAACCCAGAATCTCTGGTTCAAGGTTCAGAATTCGAGCTTAGAATAATTGTTGTATTTGGTTATATCTGATTTTCCTACATGTTTCATGCTTAATGTGCCAAATGTTTACCGCTTTGATATTATCTGAACTGTATATAAACTGTACCGAAACCCTTCTCTTCTCACCTCCGGGGATGTGCTTACTGGTTGAGACTCCCTATTCTGTTAGTGTCAATACCTTGAAATAAGAAAGAGGCCGGACAAGTTACTAAGCCGGATGGCCTTTTGGTTCCCGGTACGTAGCCCCCTCCTCGACTCGAGTTGTCCACTCGGGTACACAGTCTAGAACACATACCCAGGTTTTGAACCTAGAATAACTTGACTTAATGCCGGATCCCTAGTAGGAGCGTTTATTTGCATCACGTGCATATGACTTAGGGGACTCAACACAGGGGTTGGGTCCGTCTAGGACAGGTAACCAGATATGATACGACCACCATGAGGCATTTTACGTGTTGCATTTATTTTTCTCGGGCCTGCATGCTGACGGGTTTTTGAACGTCGAGAATTTTGCAAAATTGAGAAAAAAGAGAAAAGAGAGGAATAGCAGTGTAAAGAATTAATTAATTTTAGAAAAACCGATGCCCAAATACTGTCGAAACTCTGCCGAAATTAAAAATGGAAATGTTTGGTTTTCAATAGTTGTTTTACTAAAAGCAAAGGAAAAATATAAAAAGAGTCCTTATTTTAGTTTGAAAAATTAAGTTGTTTACTTGTCTATTGAAAATGAAAAAGAAAAAAAGAGAGTCGTTATTTTGTCTTGTTTTCAAAATGGGAAAAGGAAAATAGTTTGTTTTGCCAATAAAAAAATGAAAATGAAAAGAATATTGCTTTGAAAATAGTTTTGTTATTTGCTTTTTACCAAAAATAGAAATGAAAAAAAGGGGGTCTTGTTTTACAATAGTTTATTAATCGGCCCGAACTACGCTGGTTTGATTCTCACCGGATGTGAGATACGTAGGCAACCCTCATCGGGTCCAACCACCCTTTTTGCAAAAAATAGCCAAAAATACCAAAATTTTAATTTTTATATAATAAGTCGGGTGACGCCATTCTTGTTTAAAAATAAGCCGAATGTCCCCAAAAGGACGCCGGAAGGCTGTTTTTGCAAGAACAGCCACTCTGAGTCATTTTAAACGGTTTGCGGGCACAACCTTGAAATCTCCCTTTCGGAAGCGCTGAAAGGCCATATTTGCAAAACTGAGTCTTTGTTTTCTTAAATAAAATTTTTGAAAAATAGCCACTTTGCTTTTTAAGTCAAAATAAGTCATTTACATGGCCAGTTTTCTTTAAATAGTCACAGTCGACATGGAAACCTTCTCAGTCTTGCGTAGGCCTGCGGCGATGCCGAGTGATGCCCCGTGGGCCCCAGGATGTGAAGCTTCGATGCACTCTTGATCTAGTTTTAATCATCGAGTCTGTATTTTGTTATTTTGAGTCTGCTTTTGTAGTTTCCTTTCAAGAAAGCAATTTAAAAATACAAAAAAAAACAACAAAATTTTGCATATAATTTGCAAGAACTACGCTTGGTCTGATTCATGCGGGGTCATGATATGTAGGCAATCTACATAGGATTCGACCATAACCAAAAAAAAAAGGAAAGAACCACAAAAGGGCAAAAAGAAAGGAAAACAAAGGAAGAGAAAGTTTACAATTGGAAATAAGGAAAAGGCCGGGATGACGCATGCGACCGATCAAAAGCTGTTACCAATATGTTAAAAGCCCTAACGCTAACGTGATGGTTTCATTTTGTCATGCCATTCCAGGAAGGTGGTTGGTTTGTGGTTTTAAAGTGGTAACTCCTCTTTACAACACAAGGACAAAAGGCAGTCGGCATCCTGGCAACCCATTCCTACAACACCCGGTCAAATAAACTGAACATGATAGGCCAAGAATCAGACACCAGTATCGTAGACCCGTCAAAAGAGGTAGAAGTGGTGGATGTCAAAGCAATGAGGGAAGAGATGTATAAGTTGAGGCAACAGATGGCCGAGATGCATCAGGCCTGGGCTAAGGGTCAGCCGGCGCCAGTTTATCCCGCCAGTCCAGCATGTATCCCACCTTTGGCTCAGTCTCAGGAGCTCCCTACTGTGAATTCATCTCCGTCTTTCCCTTTCTACGAACAAAGTCATGGCACCACCTCCTATCCTCCCCAAGCTCCACTACCCAACCAAAACCCTCCTCCACCAATCACCCCTGTCTTTGTGGCGCCTCCACCTGCCACATTGCAAGGATCTTCCACTGAGCCGTTGTTTCAAACTCACGACAGCCAGTACTACCCTCCTGAGCCTACCTTTAAAGCTCCTGAGCCCTATTCCTACACCCCTCACTTTGAGCTCCCGGGGGAAACTGACAAGCCGCCTAAATATCCGGAACAGGAAGAGATGTTTCGAAAAGTAAAAAGCCTGGAGCAATCTTTCAGGAACATGCAAGGATTGGGTGGTCAAGTCAGTGTGGCCTACAAGGATTTGTGCTTGTTTCCCGATGTCCTGTTGCCTGCAGGGTTCAAGCTACCCAAGTTTGATTTGTACGATGGACACGGCGATCCGGTAGCTCATCTAAGGGGATTTTGCAGTAAAATGAGAGGAGCTGGGGGAAAGGATGAGTTATTGATGGCATACTTTAGTCAAAGTCTCAGTGGTACGGCCTTGGAATGGTACACACGATAGGATCAT
>NW_017679536.1:4487-7929 GCF_001879085.1 Nicotiana attenuata
CTGAAAAAAAGGGGCAGGGAAGAGAACAAAAGCAAAGAAATAGTTTCACGCCAATTGGGAGCCTACACAAGCTTATTTGAAAAGTTAAGGCATGCTCGCCTGATTGAGCCGCTCCTCGGCTATACTCCAGACCCATATGCAAAAGGCTTTGATCCTACTGTACGATGCATGTACCACTCTAATGTCCAGGGGCACAACATTGAAGATTGTCGTTCTTTGAAAAAGGAAATAGAAAGAATGATTCAAGAAGGGGTAATTGCGATCAATGACAGTGGCAGGGAGCACGCAAATCCTCTTGGAACCATGGTGACTGAAGTTGATAATGTTGGGGTTGGTAATGGTCTTGGCAACATTAATGCAGAACTCAGTGGCTAAGATACCATGCTTGGTAATTGGGAAGACGCTCCATCTCTTGGAGTTTTGGTGGTTTATTTTGTTGTCATTTCTGGTGTCCGGGTTATTTCAGGGTTGTAATCCGGATATTGTCTTGTGATTCAAACCCTTCTATCTTTTCACTTTGCTTTGTTTAATCATAATAGCTTGTTTAGTACCGCCTAGGTTTGTAATTCTAGTCTAGTTGCTTGTTTTGTTGTTTAAACCCTTCCACCGTCAGTTTAATGCAATTCTCTGTTTCCTGCCATTTCTGGTCATTTTTAGTTCCCTTCTCCTGTTATAATTCTTTTCATGCTGGTTCTAGTGACACGACATGCACGCATAATTCTTAGCCTGTTTTAAAAGTCAGTTTAGTAATGAAGCAATAAAACAATGTTGAAGATGGAAATAAAAACATATTGGAACATTTTGAAGCCCGAATCAAGTGAAACTGGGGGGCAGATAGAACGTAAAGAAATACTGTTGAAATGCATCATGCCGCATTGGTTTAAAGCCAAAGGCAAGTTTGCTCCAAGTCCACAAGAGCCGCTCGTGGTACCGAAATTGTTGTCCAATGGTGCTAGGTAATTGACAAATACAGAAGGCAAATATGTGCATCAATCAAAAGATGTTATGTGTTTTCCTCAGCTTGTTTAAACTGCGAAATTTGTACTTGGTATGTTTTGGAGATTGGAATGACGAAGGCATTTTATTCTGCTATCCAAACACTTTATTCTTTGTTACCCCTTTGAGCCTCGATTATTTTCTTGCATACCCCTCTTTCGGAATCAATAATAAAACTCGCAAGCTCGAATGGGGAAGTAAGTGGAGAAACAAGAGAAAAAAAGTGAAAGGAAAGTGAAAGAAAAGAAGAGAAAAGAAAAGAAAGAAAAGAAAAGAAGAGAAAAGAAAAGAAAAGCAAAAAGAGAAAAGACAAAGAAAGAAAAGAAAAGAAGAGAAAAGAAAGAAAAGGAAAAACAAAAAGAGAAAAGAAAAGAAAAGAAAAGAAAAGAGAAGGAAAAGAAAAGAATGAAAAGAAAGGAAAAGAAAAGTGGAAGAAAGATCGCAACAACAAAAGTAGTCGCATGAACTACGTTTGACCTGATTCCTTTTAAGGATACGTAGGCAGCCTCACGGTTCGGTCCCTTCAAAATAAAAATCCAAAAGTCCCCAAGAAAGAAACTGGGGCAGAAGTTGTGGTTGTTGTGAAAAATCGGATTCTGAAAGTTGTAATTTTAAACCCATGTTGAATTGTTTTGAGCCTTTGATACCCTTTCTTTCTAACCCTATCCAAAAGCCCACATTACGGTTCAAAGAAAGACCTTCTGATCAGTCTTCGAGCGATGCCAAGTCGAGCAGGTGGAGGTGATTCATGTCAGGGGCAACACTCCGGTCCAAGCAGAAAAAAAAATAATGAAAATGAGAGAGTCTTATTGGTGAAAACCTTCACGGGCAGCATAAGGTGACAGTGAGCTGAGAGAAAGACCAAAATGAGAGAGGCTTGATGGTGAAAAATCCTTCGGGCACTACAAGTCGAATAAGGATTGTGAATCAAATTGGATAAGCGGAGCATTGAATCCCGGTCTCACGGCAAAAAGGTACAACAAGAGCTGAACATCAGGTTTGCTTAACAGAATAGGCCGCAGGTGAATGTCATGGTCATTAGAGTTGGTATCCACATCCGATAGGTTTCTACTTTGTAGTTTTCTTGTTAGGAATCATCTCTTTCCATTGTCCTCTACTCTGCTCCTTTTGTCTTGTTTACATCCTCTTCCCGAGTCAATTCGGTCATAACAAGTGAGAAATGACTTCAAAATTTGCCACCAGCTTTCCAATTGCCCAAAACGGGATCTGGCTAGTACATCAAAGTGTCATAAGTCAAGAAAGAACAACAAGCGCACTGAGTTTGTAACAATCAACATGCTTTGGGATTCGTGCAAAATACAAAGGCTTGGTACATATCAATTCATGAACAATGCAACAGATGGAGGGTGTTAGGTGAATAGATCAAAGGCATCTTCTGTGGCAAGATTGATAAAAGTTGGTTAACCAGTGACAGGCAAGGTCTTCCAAGCAGAAATTAAAGTTATCATGGCAAATGAGGGGGCCGTAGACCTCAAGGACAGGACCAGGGGTTTGAGTCAAGAAAGAACAGCATACACACTGAGTGGGTGCCAATTGACGTGCTTTGGGATTCACGTGAAACAAAAAGGTTTGGTAAATGTCAGTTAATGAGCAATGCAACAGATAAAGGGTATTGGGTCTGAATGGACAAGCGGTATTTTCTGTGATAAGGGAGGCAAAGAAATATGTTAGTCAATAAGCAAGCAACGTCTTTTCAAGGTGAAATCAAAGTTATCATGGAAAGTGAAGGAGCAATCTCCGCAAAGTCAAGGCCACAAACCAACCACCATGTTTAAACTCACAAGTTTTCTTTGTCTGAAACAGGGACGGAAGCTATGTTCATACCAAAGGTGGGAAGCTTGAAATTTTCAGGTGTAATGCCCCAATTCTACTTACGCAAAGGTTATTGAGAAGATCACACATTACCTCTAGGAGACGCACTTCCTAGTCTAGGTTTTTCAGGTTATATGTTTAGGAGACGCACTTCCTAAATTAAGAGTTTACCCCTAGGAGACGCACTTCCTAGTCCGGGTCTTTCAGGAATTAAGAGTTCATTCATAGGAGACGCACTTCCTAGTTTGAATCATTGAAGTTTCACCCCTAGGAGATGCACTTCCTAGTTTGGGTAGGTTATATTTTTGTTTTAGAAGACGCACTTCCTAAATTGAGTTTCACCCCTAGGAGACGCACTTCCTAAGTTTATTTTCACCCCTAGGAGACGCACTTCCTAGTTTGGGTAGGTTATATTTTAGGAGACGCACTTCCTAAATTGAGTTTCACCCCTAGGAGACGCACTTTCTAGTTTGGGCAGGTTATATTTTAGGAGACGCACTTCCTAAATTGAGTTTCACCCCTAGGAGACGCACTTCCTAGTTTTGGGTCATTTAAGTTTATTCATGGGAGACGCACTTCCTAGTTTGAATCATTGAAGTTTCACCCCTAGGAG
>NW_017679536.1:9566-16462 GCF_001879085.1 Nicotiana attenuata
GAAAGTCATACCTTAGCAATAATACCGGTTGAGGAGTTGATATTTCCAATTATTTGGCAATTATCGCCTCCATTGTGCCAAGTTTGTAAGATCCCTTTCCGATGACACCGATGACCCGATATGGTCCTTCCCAATTTGGGTCTAGTTTCCCTTGTGAGCACGTGATTTTTGCCCAATATATGAATTATTACCAAAATTCAAACAAAATAATTTCTTTCATTATTTTGCAATTTTGTGAATTTTGTGTTTATTTTCTGTTAACTGTTTGCATTTTATTTGTGCATTTTAATTCATATGGAAAATATAAAAAATACATCTTGGCATTTGCATTTAGGATCTAATTTCATATTTTAGGATTAATTAGTGGTTAAATTATTTTTAGAACGTAATATGGAGAAAATAACAAAAATAGTCCACTTTTGCATTTTTAATTGTTAATTGTTGAATTGGTCGCGAAATAGGTTTTAAACAATTTTAGGAATTAATTAGCTTCACTAAAATATATTAGGTCTTTATTTTTATTTTTTCGCATTTTTATAAAGTCAGAAAAATAAAAAATAAAATAAAAAATATACAAAATGAAATACAAAAATAGATAAAAGAAATAAAAGGAAAACAATTAAAAAAATGGTCTTAATTGGAGACCAAATTTGGGCCAAAATCGATTAGCCCAAGTGAAATACCCAAATCCAGGCCCAATTGTCACCCCAACCCGGTCTGCCCTGTTACTCATCAAAACGACGCCGTTTTGGCGTCCTGCAATCTCAACCATCCGTTCACTCTAATCCAACGGCCCAGCTTCAATCTCAAACAATTAAAGTGTCTGAATTTGTCATTAACCCTAAAAAACATTAGCCATCTTCCTCGTACAGTTCACTGCCCTCCGCCGTCGCCGCCGGCCGGAAATCGTCTCCGCCAGCGGCGGAACTCCAACTGCCTCCAAAATTACACCAAATATTCTCCTCCACCTCCTCATCTCGAGTCCATGCTTGGTTTCCTTCGAACCTTAGCCAAAAGCCTCAAATATAGCAAACCTTAGGCACCGCCACCACCGCCCACGGCGGCGCTACCGTCCAAAACATCACCAAATTGATACCAAACCACCTACACCATCCCCTCTTCCCTAATTTATAATTGATAAACCTCAAATTTCCCTCAAAACCTTCAAAATCCAAATCACAGGATACAAGCTCTAAAGCCCAAATGGCCGAAATTGTCAGATTTTCGCTTCTTCAACTCTCTTCGTGGATTTTCGGCATATTTTGAGTCAAAACTTACATTAGTTAATGGCTGTATCGAAATCCGTTGATTAATGTGAGTTTTTGATCCATTTCGGATTCGTTGAGGTCCGGTCAAGTTCCCTTTGGCTGGTCGAAGTGCTTTCGAGTTCGACTCTTCGTTTTCAGAGACGGTATTTTCTTTCACTTGGAATGTTAATTTCACCTTTTCTCATACCTCGGCCCCGTCTGTTCCGTGCTTCTATTTTTCTCAGCCATGTTTCATTGACAAATCTAGCTAAATAGTTTGCCAATCTATTGAGTTCTTATTGCTCGTAGTCTGCACTCGAATCTTGTTTTTCGCCATCTTTCGATTAATTGCTTTCATAAGTTAAACTTCTTAGGGTTCTGCTTGATTTTGTTTGATGTTATTTTGGTTCTGATTTCTGTCAAAGTGATGTTTGATTCCAGTTAAGAAATTCGTAAATTAGTGTTCGAGGTTTCAGATTTTGATTAGTTTAGTCGGCCAATGATGTGATCATTCTAGTTTCATAGTGATTGTTGTTATTAATTAGTTCATGGTTAACAGACATTAGTTGGTAATATGGAAATCAGTAGTGAGTAAGTTTTGAACTGAAATTTGTTAATTGGTTAGTTTAACCACAGTTATTTAGAGAGGTTGAGTCAAGGTACATAGTTAGTAACTTCAGGGAACTTCGGGGGTATTTGAGAGATTTAACAGAGGGAATAATTTCTGGGGGAGGTCACATGTGAGGATTGATTTCAAGTTTCATCTGGGGAAGGAGGCTAATTTAGGGGAGGAAATGAATGAAGTGTTCTAGAAACTTCTATCTCCTTTCCTGCCTATAAAAGGCAGCAGATTCTGCCTTAACAGACAANACCCTATGAGGCACGGTATTCCCTGCTGGAATGCACCTGCTGCGCCCTGACATGGATAGCTCAGAAATTGAGGCATTACTTATATGCCTACACTACATATCTCATATCAAGGATGGATCCTCTGTACATTTTCCAGAAACCAATGCCTACAGGGAAACTAGCAAAATGGCAGATATTATTGAGTGAATTTGATATTGTCTATGTGACTCAGAAGGCGGTCAAGGGACAGGCATTAGCAGATCATCTCACAGAAAATCATGTAGGAGAAGAATACGAACCACTGAAAACGTATTTTCCCGATGAAGAAGTGTCATTTGTAGGAGAAGATATCACCGAAACATATGATGGTTGGAGAATGTTTTTCGATGGAGCTGCAAATTTCAAAGGAGCGGGTATTGGAGCTGTTTTGGTGTCAGAGATAGGTCAGCATTATCTGATATCCGCAAAGCTCAGGTTTCCGTGCACCAACAATATGGCAGAATATGAGGGTTGCATCATGGGGCTCAATCCATTGACATGAATATCCAAGAATTGTTGGTAATTGGTGATTCAGACCTTCTAGTACATCACGCTCTAGAAGAGTGGGCTACTAAGAATACCACAATTGCCATATCTGTATCACGTGCACGAATTGATGAAGAGGTTCACAAAGATAAAGTTCAAACATGTTTCGAGAATCCAGAATGAGTTCGCAGATGCACTGGCTACTTTGTCTTCCATGATACAGCACCCGGATAAGAATTTCATTGACCCCATTCCAGTAAGAATCCATAATCTCCAGCTTATTGCGCTCATGTTGAAGAAGAAACGGATGGGAATCCATGGTTCCATGATATCAAGGAATACTTGGAAAAAGGAGAATACCCGGAGCATGCAAATCATACTCAGAAACGCACATTCCGAAGATTATCCAACCATTTCTTCCAAAGTGGAGGAATTCTATACAGAAGGACTCTAGACCTAGGATTATTACGGTGCGTTGATGCCAAAGAAGCTTCCAAACTGCTCGAAGAGATACATGCCGGAACTTGCGGACCACACATGAATGGTTTCATTTTAGCCAAGAAGATACTAAGGGCAGGATACTTTTGGATGACAATGGAAACGAACTACATCAGGTATGTCCAAAAGTGTCACCAGTGTCAAGTACATGCAAATATAATACAGGTACCACCAAATGAACTCTATGCAACAAGTGCACCATGGCCTTTTGCCGCTTGGGGAATGGATGTCATCGGTCCGATCAAGCCCGCCGCTTCCAACGGTCACAGGTTCATTTTAGTGGCCATAGACTACTTCACAAAATAATTTGAGGTTGTATCTTACAAGCCTGTAACCAAGAAAGTCGTCACAGATTTTGTCAGGGATCGCATTGTTTGCCGATTTGGGGTACCAGAATCCATCATCATCGATAATGCAGCCAACCTCAACAGTGACTTTATGAAGGCTATTTGTGAAACCTTCAAAATCAAGCACAAGAATTCATAGCATACAGACCTCAAATGAATGGAGCCGTGGAAGCCGCCAACAAAAATATCAAGAAAATCCTAAGGAAAAATGGTAGACAACCACAAGCAATGGCACGAGAAATTACCATTTTCCTTATGGGGATACCGTACCACAATGCGCATATCAACCGGAGCAACTCCCTACATATTGGTCTACGGTATAGAAGTTGCCATCCCCGCTGAGGTCGAAATTCTTTCCTTAAGAATTATACAAGAAGCTGAACTCAGTGATGCAGAATGGATACAAAGTCGTTATGAACAATTATCCCTCATTGACGGAAAGACAATGAATGTGGTATTCCATGTTCAACTTTATCAGAACAAAATGTCCAAAGCTTTCAACAAAAGGGTAAACCCAGACAGTTCGCACCGGGACAACTGGTGCTGAAGCGGATTTTCCCGCATCAAGATGAGGCCAAAGGAAAATTCTCACCTAATTGGCAAGGGCCCTACATGGTTCACAAGGTACTAACAGGAGGAGCACTCATACTTGCAGAAATGGACGGAGAAACTTGGCTGAAGTCTATCAATTCAGACGCAGTCAAGAGATACTATGTTTAGATTATTTACATTTCTTCATCTGATGTAACTGAACTACGCTTGAACTGATTCCCGTTTAAGAGGGGATACGTAGGCAGCCCTGTGGGTTCGGTCACAATTAAATAAAATTTTCATTTTTCCCACAACCAGAAACTGGGACAGAATTTTGAGGACGACCCTTAAAATTCTGGAGCAAGTCCAGCCAACGTCATCGTATGCGGAACAGTCAGAGAATCATCTGAATAACTGGGGCTGAATTTTGAGGAGGACCCTCAAAATTCTAGTGCAAAGAAGTCGCAATGTCTCTAAAGTATCGCAATCATTAGTTCATTTAATTTACTCGATAACGTAAACTACTATGTTTTAAAATCATTATGTTTATCAAATGCATGTATACTTTTCGAAAACTTTATTTCTAAGGCAACCAGATGTTACCCATGTTAACTTAAACAGGACCGCCAGAGCCAAGCAAAGCAAAGCAAGCAGGCGAACGCACGAACCAATCTTCCCCGCAAAACTCACAATTTTTCTTTGGATGCAGGCACAATGAACATGACAGGAGTATTCGCAAGTATACACGTATCAAAATCACTGGCTTCATAATGACAAGGCTACCAAACGCAAACATATCTCCAGCTAAGAAATACTCTGCTATCACTCATTACCTTTTCTTTGCATGAGACTAAGCATTGTTTCTTCTTTGTATGAGGCTAAGCCCTACCTCCTCAATTGAGGCTAAGCATTGCCTTTCTCCACATAAGACTAAGCCCTGTCTCCTCTTCCTGCATGAGGCTAAGCCCTGCCTCCTGAATTGCATAAGGATAAGCACTGCCTTTTCCTTGTATCGAGACTAATCATTGTCTCCTCTTCTTGCATAAGGCTAAGCATTGCCTCCCTAATCGCATAAAGGCTAAGCACTGTCTTTCCTTGCATGAGGCTAAGCCCTGCCTCCTCAATTGCATGAGACTAAGCATTGTCTCTTATTCTGCATGAGGCTAAGTCGTGCCTCCTCAATTGCATAAGGCTAAGAATTGCCTTTCCTTGCATGAGACTAAGCTGTGTCTCCCTTTCTTGCATGAGGCTAAGCATTGCCTCCCCAACTGCATGAGACTAAGCATTGTCTCCTATTCTGCATGAGGCTAAGCCCTGCCTCCTCAATTGCATAAGGCAAAGCATTGCCTTTCTTTGCATGAGACTAAGCTTTGTCTCCCTTTCTTGCATAAGGATAAGCATTGCCTCCTTAACTGCATAAGGCTAAGCTTTGCCTTTCCTTGCCTAATACTAATGCTACGCTACTTGAAATTTAGCACTATTTTGCCTTCCTAGGACTAAGCTCTGTCCCAATCTTATGCAAGACTAAACTCTGTCTTGTTTTGCTTCTTATATGACCCAATATCATGTCTTTGCATTTCATGGGCTATAATACTGCCATTTTGTCCAAAGGCGCCATAGTCCAAAGGCATCATCCTCATGGCCAGAAGACATCATTCCATGGCCTGAGGATCTCTCAATACTGCACATCATTATTCAAAGGCGTCATGGTTCAGAGGCACCATCCTCATGGCCCGGGAACATCATTTCATGGCCTGCGAATCCCTTATCTCATGATTCATGGCCCGAGACGTCATGGTCTAAGGACATCATCCTCACCGTCCAAAGACAACCATCATGGTCCAAAGGGAATTTGCATCATGTTTAAATCGTCGCAATAACCCATATATATTTGCATGCATCGTGTTTTAAGTTTTGCAGGTAATCCAGGAAATAACCGTTCTTCAAACAGGAGCAACTTTCGCTCCGGTTTCCGTTCATAACGTTCACTCCCTGCAATAATTTCAAACGTAACCGGCTCCCATCAACTACTCACCTTTTCTATGACTATTCAAAATACTTACTCTATAACACATCCGTTACGTTCCAGATTCACACTCATAATTCCACATAAATCCACCCGATACTATCCTTCCCAAATGAACCCTTTCCGAAACACACGACCATTCCTATAAAACCTCTATCGATTTCGTTCACCGTTGGTTCTAGAACTACACATGGCATGATTCATGTAAAATCAGAGATATGTAGGCACCTCAGAAATCGGGGTTCGGCCTATATTTTCCAAAATCACTCATTCGGTCAAAATTGGTCATCATTTCTTTATCCGACAACTCTTTCATCCTTCCCGGGTAAAGAGGGGCAGTTGTTGATACCCAGTTTTCCCCTCATTTTTTAACTATATATGTATACTTTCAAAATAGTGCATATACATCATCATTTTAATTTATGAGCACACACAAGCATTTTTACAAATTTTCATAGTTTTTTAAAAAGCTTTAAATCAATTTATTTCTGCATTTTATTATATAAATATCCAATAATTACCCTCCAAATTATTTTTATGATGATTTAATCATCTAAACTTATAGTTTGTACCAATGTGAGGTCTTAAATATTTTCTGTGCATTTCTTACAATTACATTGTATTTTTAGGGCTAAATTGCGCATTTTACAATAATAGCCCATATGCATGTATAATTACATTATTTATGCAAAAAAAAAATAACTTTTATATTTTTATAATATTAAATGAATATTTTTAATCATTTTCTTGCATGAATGATATTTTTGTTATTTATTTATTATTTTTATAAATTATTTATTTGATTAAAATTGGGTATTTAAAATCTAGCCCTAAATTCCTCTTATTTTCGGACCTAAAGCTACCCAGACCCTA
>NW_017679537.1:0-391 GCF_001879085.1 Nicotiana attenuata
AATACGACCTAAGAAACCAGTGTCACCGCACTGCCATGGCCAAATTAGATTTTTTGGCATGTTACGGCTATAAAACTCGAAATCCGCGCGAGTCCCAAATTTTTGTGTGCTTTGGACCACGCCTTCTGCCGTGGGTCCGGAGGGATCGGTCCCGGATCGCCTAATATTCATCCGGGACATCAAATACGACCTAAGAAACAAGCATCACCGCCCCACCATGACCAAATTACATTTTTTGGCATTTTACGGCCATAAAACTCGAAATCTTTGTGAGTCCCAAACTTTCGTGTGCTGTGGACCACGCCTTCTACCGTGGGCCCGGAGGGGTCCGGTCCCGGATTGCCTAATATTCGTCCTGGACATCAAATACGACCTAAGAAACCAGTGTCAC
>NW_017679537.1:5241-5664 GCF_001879085.1 Nicotiana attenuata
TCACCGCACTGCCATGACCAAATTACATTTTTTGGCTTTTTACGATCATAAAGCTGGAATTCCGCCTGATTCCCATATTTTCGTGTGCTATAGCCCATCCCTTCCGCCGTGGGCCCGGACGGATCTGGACCCGGTTCGTCTAATATTTGTCCGGGACATCATATATGACCTATGAAACCATTGTCACAACCACTCCATAACTAGATTACATTTTTTGGCATTTGACGGCCATAAAACTGGAATTCTGCCCGAGTACCATATTTTCGTGTGCTATAGCCCTTCCCTTCCGTCGTGGGCCCGGACGGATCCGGACCCGGATCGCCTATTATCTGTCCGGGACATCATATGCGACCTAAGGAACCATTGTCACCGCCGCGCCATGACCAGATTATATTTTTTGGCATTTAACGGCCATAAAACTGG
>NW_017679537.1:10966-11473 GCF_001879085.1 Nicotiana attenuata
TACATTTTTTGGCATTTGACGGCCATAAAACTGGAATTCCGCCCGAGTACCATATTTTCGTGTGCTATAGCCCTTCCCTTCCGCCGTGGGCCCGGACGGATCCGGACCCGGATCACCTAATATTTGTCCGGTACATCATATGCGACCTAAGGAACCATTGTCACCGCCGCGCCATGACCAGATTATATTTTTTGGCATTTAACGGCCATAAAACTGGTAATCCGCCCGATTCCCATATTTTTGTGTGCTATTTTACGGCCATAAAACTAGAAATCCGCGCGAGTCCCAAATTTTTGTGTGGTATGGACCACGCCTTCTACCGTGGGCCTGGAGGGATCCGGTCCTGGATCGCCTAATATTCGTCCTGGACATCAAATACGACCAAAGAAACCAGGGTCACTGCCCCGCCAAGACCATATTACATTTTTTACGGCCATAAAACTCGAAATTCGAGCGAGTACCAAACTTTCGTGTGCTGTGGACCACGCCTTCTGCCGTGGGCCCGGA
>NW_017679537.1:16119-16460 GCF_001879085.1 Nicotiana attenuata
CACCACCACAACCAATTTACATTTTTTGGCATTTTACAGCCATAAAACTCGAAATCCGTGCGAGTCCTAAATTTTCGTGTGGTATGGACTACGCCTTCTACCGTGGGCCCGGAGGGATGCGGTTCCGGATCGCCTAATATTCTCCCTTGACATCAAAATACGACCTAAGAAACCAGTGTCACCGCACTGCCATGACCAAATTACATTTTTTGGCTTTTTACGATCATAAAGCTGGAATTCCGCCTGATTCCCATATTTTCGTGTGCTATAGCCCATCCCTTCCGCCGTGGGCCCGGACGGATCTGGACCCGGTTCGCCTGATATTTGTCCGGGACATCATA
>NW_017679538.1:0-1564 GCF_001879085.1 Nicotiana attenuata
AATATTACCGTACTATTTTTATTTTCTTAAATTATCTATTACTATTTTAGGATCTGTCTTTATTTTACTTTAATTTCAAATAGTTTATGACCCGCTCTTCTACAAAAGACTTGGCCAATTACGATCCTGAAATTGAAAAAATTTTGCGATTGTGCAGGAAAGGACAAATGTCGTCTCAAAACATAACTTCTAACAGAATGGAGCACCAATTAGAAGATGATAACAATCCACTACAAATTCCACCACCAGCTCATGTAGAGGAGCAGTTTGATGAAGTGGCGTCAAGACCAGCAAATAGAATCCTAAGGGATTATGCTAGACCTGATCACTTTAACTGTGAATCTAGTGTCAGAAAACCTCCAGTAGCAGCCAATAACTTTGAAATCAGGATAGGCCTGATTCAAACAATTCAACAATCTTGCATTTTCACTGGTGATCTAAGTGAAGATCCACATAGTCATTTAATTAACTTTTAGAATTGGTTGAAACTGCAAAGTATAATGGAGTACCTCCTGAAGCAATTAAGTTAAGGCTATTTCCTTTTTCTTTAAAAGGAGAGGCCAAAACTTGGTTACGAAGTTTGCCGCAAGGGTCTATTACCACATGGGACCAAATGACTCAGAAATTTTTAAATAAATATTTTTTCCCTGCTAAAACAACAAAGTTAAGACAGGATATATCTAACTTCTTGCAAACTGACACTGAGTCAGTTTATCAAGCTTGGGAAAGATTGAAAACAATGTTAAGGAAATGTCCACATCATGACATTCCTGAACATATGCAGTTGTACATTTTTATCATGGTTTGAAACCATCTTCTAGAAATGTAATAGATGCAGCTGCAGGAGGTTCCATAATGGGAAAAACTACAGAACAAGCATTGCAATTGCTTAATGAAATTTCTGAAAATGCCTTACAGTGGTCATCTGAGCGTGTAATCATTAAGAAAGCTGCTACAGTAAATCAGGTGGATGCTTTAAATACACTAACACAACAGATTGTTTCTTTAGCACAAAAATTTGAATCTTTTCTGTGACGACCCAAAGGGTCATCACCTGTTTTCTCTTTCATTCCGTGCTTCCGAAGCCTTGAAACCCTCATTTTTACTTGCCTCAATTTGTGTGCGCAGTCCCGGCGCGTAGCCGGAAAGCTTAAATATGAATTCTGTGTAAAAATCGATGAATTTTGATATTAATATGATTAAAGTTGACTTTGGTCAATATTTTGAGTAAACGCACCCGGACCCGTGATTTGACAGTCCCGAAAGGTCCGTAGAAAAATATGAGACTCGGGCATATGCTCGGAGTCGAATTCCGAGGTCGAGAGCCCGAGAAATGAATTTTTCTGTGAAATTGTTTTTTTGAAATTAATATGGAAATTTGAAAAGGAAATTGATTAGAACGCGTTGGTATCGGGCCCGTATTTTGGTTCCGGCACCCGGTACAGGTCTTATATGTGGTTTAAGCGCTTTCTGTGAAATCTGGTTGAAATCGGACGTCATTTGACGTGTTTCGGACCTAAATATCTAAAAAATGAAAGTTTATGAAGTTTGATGAAAAAGTGAT
>NW_017679538.1:5811-16458 GCF_001879085.1 Nicotiana attenuata
TGAATGATCTTGACCTTGTCCAAGGCCTCCTGAACCAAATCCGTACCTATCAATCGAGCCTCTCCCGGCTCAAACCATCCAACCGGAGACCGACATCGCCTACCATATAAAGCCTCATAAGGAGCCATCTGGATGCTCGATTGGTAGCTGTTGTTGTAAGCAAACTCCGCCAAAGGCAAGAACTGATCCCACGAACCTCCAAAATCAATAACACAGGCTCGGAGCATATCCTCCAAAATCTGAATAGTCCGCTCGGATTGGCCGTCCGTCTGGGGATGAAATGCTGTGCTCAAGTCTACCCTTGTGCCCAACTCTCGCTGAACTGCTCTCTAGAAGCGTGAGGTAAACTGCGTACCCTGATCCGAAATGATAGACACGGGCACGCCATGAAGGCGAACAATCTCCCGAATATAGATCTCAGCTAACCTCTCAGAAGAATAGGAGACTGCCACAGGAATGAAATGCGCTGACTTGGTCAGCCTATCAACAATAACCCATATCGCATCAAACTTCTTCCGGGTCAACGGAAGTCCAGTAACAAAGTCCATAGTAATCCGCTCCCATTTCCACTCGGGAAGCTCAATCCTCTGATGTAAACCACCAGGTCTCTGATGCTCGTACTTAACCTGCTGACAATTCAAACAACGAGCCACATATGCTACGATATCCTTCTTCATCCTACGCCACCAATAATGCTGCCGCAAGTCCTGGTACATCTTCGCGGCGCCCGGGTGAATAGAGTACCTGGAGCTATGGGCCTCCGCTAAGATCAACTCTCGAAGCCCATCCACATTGGGCACACAAACTCGCCCCTGCATTCTCAAAACTCCATCCGCATCTAAGGTAACCTGCTTGGCACCTCCTCGCTGCACCGTGTCTCTCAGGACACACAAATGGGGATCATCAAACTGCCGATCACGGATACGCTCCAATAATGAAGAACGAGCAACCGTGCAAGCTAACACTCTGCTGGGCTCAGAAATATCCAACCTCACAAATCGATTGGCTAAGGCCTGAATATCCAAAGCAAGCGGCCTCTGGCTGGCCGGAACATAAGCAAGACTACCCATGCTGGCGGACTTCCTACTTAAAGCATCGGCCACCACATTGGCCTTCCCCGGGTGATATAAGATAGTGACATCATAATCCTTCAACAACTCCAAGCACCTCCTCTGCCTCAAATTCAACTCCTTCTGCTTGAACAAGTATTGAAGACTCTTGTGGTCAGTGAACACCTCACATGCCACGCCATACAAATAATGCCTCCAAATCTTCAAGGCATGGACAATAGCTGCCAACTCTAAATCATGCACTGGATAGTTTTTCTCATGAATCTTCAACTGCCTCGAAGCATAGGCTATAACCTTGCCATTCTGCATCAATACTGCACTAAGTCCAATACGGGAAGCATCACAATAGACGGTATAAGGCCCAGATCCTGTGGGCAAGACCAACACCGGTGCCGTAGTCAGGGCTGTCTTGAGCTTCTGAAAGCTCGCCTCACACTCCTCCGACCATCTGAACTGGGCACCCTTCTGGGTCAACTTGGTCATCGGGGCTGCAATAGATGAAAACCCCTCCACAAACCGACGGTAGTAACCTGCTAACCCCAAGAACCTCCGAATCTCCGTAGCTGATGCTGGTCTAGGCCAGTTCTTGACTGCCTCTATCTTCTTCGGGTCCACCTGAATACCCTCAGCTGACACAACGTGACCCAGAAATGCTACTGAACTCAGCCAGAACTCACACTTGGAGAACTTGGCATATAACTGACTATCCCTCAGAGTCTGAAGAACCACTCTAAGGTGCCGCTCGTGCTCCTCCTGGCTGCGGGAGTACACCAAAATATCATCAATAAAGACTATCACGAACCTGTCCAAATATGGCCTGAATACATCAACTCCATGAATGTTGCTGGGGCATTGGTCAACCCAAACGACATGACCAAGAACTCGTAATGCCCGTACCGAGTACGGAAAGCTGTCTTAGGGACATCGGATGCCCTAATCCTCAACTGGTGGTAGCCAGATCTCAAGTCAATCTTGGAAAATACCCTGACACCCTGAAGTTGGTCGAACAAATCATCAATCCTCGGAAGTGGATACTTATTCTTAATTGTTACCTTGTTCAATTGCTGGTAATCTATACACATCCGCATCGAACCATCCTTCCTTCTTGACGAATAACACTGGCGCGCCCCAAGGCGAAACACTAGGTCTAATGAAACCCTTATCTAACAGATCCTGCAATTGGTCCTTTAACTCCTTCAGCTCCGGCGGGGCCATACGATATGGCGGAATAGAAATGGGCTAGGTGCCTGGAGCCAAATCAATATAGAAATGGATATCTCTATCGGGCGGCATACCCGGCAGGGCTAAAGTCACGGTCTTGGTGTGGCAGTCCAAGATAGCGTGATAGGGTGATAACCAATCCATACCCAGAATGATTTCAAAGTCAACCATATCTAAGAGCAACAAGTCTACACGGGTCTCAAGACCCCCAATCACTACAACGCACGAATTATGGACTCGATCGACCACGATAGAGTCGCCCACCGGTGTAGACACATATACCGGAATACCCAAGGCATCACTAGGCATGACCAAGCGTGGTGCGAAATAAGATGAAACATATGAATACGTAGATCCTGGATCAAATAGTACTGAAGCATCTCGATCACAAACCAGAACCGTACCTGTAATCATTGCATCTGAGGCCTTTGCCTCGGGCCTAGCCTTGAGTGCATAGCAACAGGGCTGAGCCCCACCACCCTGAACTATGTCCCTAGGTCGATCTGTTGCTAGCTGANATATTGGAGGACATGCTCAGAGCTTGTGTTATTGACTTTGGAGGATCGTAGGATCAGTTCTTGCCTTTAGCGGAGTTTGCCTACAACAACAGCTACCAGTCCAACATTCAGATGGCTCCTTACGAGGCATTGTATGGTAGACGATGTCGGTCTCCGGTTGGGTGGTTTGATCCGGGAGAGGCTCGGTTATTGGGTACAGATTTAGTTCAGGAGGCCTTGGATAAGGTCAAGATCATTCAGGATAGGCTTCATTCGGCTCAGTCGCGGCAAAAGAGTTATGCAGATCGTAAGGCTCGGGATGTAGCTTTCATGGTTGGTGAGCGGGTCTTGCTCCGAGTGTCGCCTATGGAGGGCGTGATGAGATTTGGGAATAAGGGAAAGCTTAGCCCTAGGTTCATTGGCCAATTTAAGATTCTCGACCGTATGGGAGAGGTGGCTTATAGGCTTGCCTTGCCGCCTAGCTTGTCAGCCGTGCATCCAGTTTTTCATGTGTCCATGCTTCGGAGGTATCACGGCGATCCAGCCCACGTGTTAGATTTCAGCATTGTCCAGTTGAACGAGGATCTGTCTTATGAGGAGGAGCCGGTAGCTATTCTAGACCGGCAGGTTCGACAGTTGAGGTCGAAGAGTTTTCCTTCAGTGCGTGTCCAGTGGAGAGGTCAGCCTCCTGAGGCATCGACCTGGGAGTCCGAGTCTGATATGCGGAGCCATTATCCTCATCTATTTCCTGACTCAGGTACTTCTTTCTTTTGTCCGTTCGAGGATGAACGGTTGTTTTAGAGGTGGAGAATGTGACGACCCAAAGGGTCATCACCTGTTTTCTCTTTCATTCCGTGCTTTCGAGGCCTTGAAAACCTCATTTTTACTTGCCTCAATTTGTGTGCGCAGTCCCGGCGCGTAGCCGGAAAGCTTAAATATGAATTCTGTGTAAAAATCGATGAATTTTGATATTAATATGATTAAAGTTGACTTAAGTCAACATTTTGAGTAAACGCACCCGGACCCGTGATTTGACAGTCCCGAAAGGTCCGTAGAAAAATATGAGACTCGGGCATATGCTCGGAGTCGAATTCCGAGGTCGAGAGCCCGAGAAATGAATTTTTCTGTGAAATTGTTTTTTTGAAATTAATATGGAAATTTGAAAAGGAAATTGATTAGAACGCGTTGGTATCGGGCCCGTATTTTGGTTCCGGCACCCGGTACAGGTCTTATATGTGGTTTAAGCGCTTTCTGTGAAATCTGGTTGAAATCGGACGTCATTTGACGTGTTTCGGACCTAAATATCTAAAAAATGAAAGTTTATGAAGTTTGATGAAAAAGTGATGATTTTGAGGTTTGATTCCTCGTTTTTGATGTTATTTTGGCGATTTGATCGCACGGTTAAAATCGTAGGATGTCGTTGAGTTAGTGTGTGTGATTGGTTGGGAGCCGAGGGCTCGGGGGCGTTTTCGGAGGTGTTCGGGGTAGTTTTGGACTTAGGGAGTTAGCAGATTTTCTGTAATTTTTACACAGCGAATTCCTTCTTCGCGTTCGCATTCTTCCCTCGCGTTCGCATAGCTTCGGTGTTGGTCTCCTTCATGTACGCGTCTCCATCATCGCGTTCGCGTAAGTCAAACTCAGGCCCCAGAAATTCCCTCTTCGCGTTCCCATTCCAATGTTCGCGAACGCGTAGCTTTACAGCCCTCTTCATCGCGTTCGCGTGGTTCTTAACGCGTTCGCGTATAACAATACCTGGACCCCCCCCCCCCAGCTTCGTACTTCGCGTTCGCATCCTTTCCATCGCGAACGCGATACACCGACCAGTTGCCCATCGCGAACGCGAACGCGTCAAAATCTCCCAGTTATAATTTAAGTCCAAAAACAGAATAGTTACGGGTTTAACTCAAATTTCTCACGAGCTCTCTTCTCCCCCAAGCCATAGGACTCCATTGAAGCTCCCATTCTTCAAGACCATTTGGGTAGGTAATTTCCCACCCATTTCCTTCATCTTCCTTCATCAATTAATGAGTTTCTAAGCCTAAATCATGTAATCTAGGGTTGGAATTGGGGGAAAAGGGTAGAATTAGGGCTTTTCAATTTTCTTTGATTTAGACCTCGTTTTGGGGTCGAATTTGAAAACAAATTGTATATCCGGGCTCGTGGGGGAATGGGTGATGTGAAATTGGTTCGAACCTCGGGTTTTGACCAAGCGGGCCCGGGGTCAATTTTTGGAATTTTGGGAAGAAAGAAAACTATATTTAGGCATTGGGTTTGATTTGTTTAGCTTATATTAATATTATAAAGTCATTATTTCATAGATTTGACTGAGTTGGAGCCGAATTCGAGGGGTAAAGCTATACTAGAGGCTTGAGTTGAGCTTGGAGCATTCGAGGTAAGTGTTTGATCTAACTTTGGCTTGAGAGAATAGGAGTAGAGTATTATTTGCTAATTGCTAAATGTGGAGTACGGTGTATAGGCATGGTGACGAGTATCTATACACCGGTGTCTAGCATGACCGTGAGTCCTTATTTGTGCTTATTTGGGATTCTGTAGTGACTCTTCCTTGTTTAATTGATAGTTGTTATATAATGTGAACAGTATGAAGAGGAAATATGACTTGTAAACTCCTTGGAGCGTTGGCTCGAATTATGACTTGGTTCGGAAGTAAGAAATGAATGAAGGAGAAAGAGATGTAATTATTTCCCTTGTCGGGGAACCATATATATATTATGAGAAGGGATCGTGTGGCACGCCGACCACATTATATATTATGAAATGGGATCGTGTGACACGCCGACCACGTTATATATTATTAAATGGGATCGTGTGGCACGCCGACCACATTATATATTATGAAATGGGATCGTGTGGCACGCCGGCCACAATATATATTATGAAATGGGATCGTCTGACACGCCGACCACTTATATATTATGAAATGGGATCGTGTGGCACACCGACCACTTATATATCATGAAATGGGATCGTGTGGCACGCCGACCACGTATTCTGTGTTAGAAGAGATTAGTTGTAGTTTTCCTTATTTATTCGTACCATTCTATTTTATCTGTTATCCCCAAAAGCATGTTCCCCTCCCAGTCTTAATTATTACCTTCCGCTGTTATCTTTGTAGTGTTTGTATATATATATCTGCACAGGTTGATTGGTAGTCCTGTCTAGCCTCGTCACTACTTCGCCGGGGTTAGGCCAGGTACTTACCAGCACATGGGGTCGGTTGTGCTGATGCTACACTCTGTGCATCTTTTTTGCACAGATCACAGTACCGGAGCAGGAGCTTTTGGACAGCAGTAGGAGCATTGGGAGCTGACTTGAGTCCAGAGATTCCCGAGGTAGCCTTGCTGACGTCTGCATGGCCCGGAGTCTCTCTTGTCCTTGTTTCGTTGATTTCCTTTGTATCGGATCAGACAGTGCTGTGTTTTTATTCAGACTTTGTATTTAGCATTATGTAGAAGTTCGTGAGTTAGTGACACCAGACCTGGGTAGAGATGTATTTGAGCTTCTGCACTTGGTTTCAGTTATTTATGTTTTGAGACTTCCGCTTTTATATTAATTGTCTCATCTTTCTTTATATTTTTGATGTTGTCAAGAGAGGTATTAAATTAATTGGCTTGCCTAGCTCCTATTAGTAGGCGCCATCACGACTCCCGAAGGTGGGAAATCCGAGTCGTGACAAGTTGGTATCAGAGCACTAGGTTACATAGGTCTCGCTACTCACGGACAAACTTAGTAGAGTCTGAGGGATCGGTACGAAGACGTCTGTATTTATACCTAGAGGCTACGGAGTTAGGAAAATTTCACTTTTGTTCCATCTTGTCGTGCGATTCTGTTTTTCAAATACTGATTGTCTTTCGACTCTGTTCTTTCGTAGATGGCGAGAACACGTGCTTCCTCTTCTACCGCGCAGCATCCCGAGCCCCCAACAACAGCTCCTACGAGGGGCAGAGGGCGAGTATACATTGAAAAAGCACTTTGTAATTCTGGAGCTTCAATAAATTTGATGCCATTTTATATTTTATAAAAATTAGATCTTGGTGAAATGAAAGACACAGGTGTTTCACTTCAATTTGCTGATCAAAGTACTAAGAGACCAAAGGGAATAATTGTAAATGTGCTTGTAAAAGTAGATAAATTTAGTTTTCCTGTAGATTTCATAGTACTTTAAATGAAGGAATGTTCTGATGAACCAATTATTTTGGGTAGACCATTTCTTGCAACTGGCAGGGCAATCATAGATGTCCATCAAGGACAACTAATTTTAAGAGTTGATGAAGAAACAGTTATTTTTGATATGCAAAAGATACTAAGATTCTCAGAAGATGATACATCATCTTCATGCTTTTCAATTGACATGATTAATAATCTTATAGATGAATTCAAAGATGATCAATTAATTTCTGACTCAATGGAAAGATGTTTGGTCAAATCTGGCACCACACAGGATGAAGATCCGACTATCAAAAATGATGCAAAATTATTGGAAAAAGATTATGAGGAAGGGGACATGCAATTAGAAGAAGTTCAACCAAAAATTGAACTCAAAACTCTCCCTTCTCATTTGAAATATGTCTATCTTGAGCATGAGTTATTTCCAGTAATTATTTCATCTTCTCTAACTACAGAACATGAAGAAAGATTGATTGAAGTATTAAAAGCGCACAAAGGAGCCTTGGGATGGACTGTAGAAGATATCAAAGGGATTAATCCAGCAATTTGTACGCACAGAATCCTCATGGAGGATAGCTACAAACCAATAGTCCAACCCCAAAGAAGATCAAACCCAACAATGCAGGAAGTGGTAAAAAAGGAGATTGTAAAGCTTTTGGCGGCAGGTATTATTTACCCTATTTCAGATAGCCCTTGGGTAAGTCCTATTCAGGTAGTACCAAAAAAGGGAGGTATAACAGTGATAAAAAATAAAAATAATGAACTAATACCTACCAGGACCATCACAGGATGGAGAGTCTGTATAGATTATTGACGTCTCAATGATGCCACTAGAAAAGATCACTTTCCTTTGCCATTTATTGATCAAATGTTAGAAAGAATTGCAGGATATGATTTTTATTGTTTTCTTGATGGCTATTCAGGGTATAACCAAATACCAATCGCACCAGAAGATCAAGATAAGATAACGTTCACATGTCCTCATGGAACATATGCATATAGGAGAATACCATTTGGTTTGTGCAACGCCCCTGCTACATTTCAGCGTTTCATGTCAGCAATTTTTTCTGACATGACTGAAAAATTTCTTGAAATTTTCATGGATAATTTTACACTCTTCGGCAAGGATTTTGAGGATTGTCTTCACCACTTAACCTTAGTTCTTAAGAGATGTGAAGAGACAAACTTAATTTTTAATTGGGAAAAATATCATTTTATGGTTACTGAGGAATTGTTTAGGACATAAAATCACTGCTAAAGGGATAGAAGTTGATAAGGCTAAAATTAATCTTATAGCAGGATTACCCCCTCCCACAATTGTTAAAGGCATTAGAAGCTTTCTAGGTCATGCAGGTTTTTATAGACGGTTCATAAAAGATTTTTCAAAGATTTCAAAATCACTGACTAACCTTTTAATGAAAGATGTTAAGTTTGACTTTTCAGGTGATTGTATGAAAGCCTTTGACACCCTTAAACAAAAATTATCAATTGCCCCTATAATTGTGTTCCCTGATTGGAACCAACCTCATGTGTGATGCTAGTGATACAGCAGTGGGAGCTGTTTTAGGCCAGAGAAAAGATAAGATTTTTCGTCCAATTTACAATGCCAGCAGGACAATTAATGAGGCTCAACTAAATTATGCCACGACTGAAAAAGAAGTACTAGCAGTGGTATTTGCATTTGATAAGTTTCGTTCCTATCTGATAGGAACCAAGGTCATTGTTTTTACTGACAATGCGGCTCTAAAATACCTCTTAGCAAAAAAAGATGCGCGACCTAGATTGTTAAGATGGATTTTACTTCTCCAAGAATTTGAGCTCGAAATAAAAGATAAAAAGGGAACAGAGAATCAGGTAGCTGACCATTTGTCTAGATTAGAGAACCCCCCACTTGAGTTATGTGATATAAAAGAAGAGTTTCCTGATGAACATATTTTTTCTATCAACTCAGTTGTGACTCAAACACCCTGGTTTGCAGATATTGCAAACCAAAATCTCACTTACCAACAGAGAAAAAAGTTGATATCTGATGCTAAATACTATTTGTGGGATGACCCTTACTTGTTTAAAATTTGTGCAGATAATATTATCAGAAGATGTGTACCAGAAGAAGAAATGACCAAAATTTTGTATCATTGCCACGACGGAGCAGTTGGAGGACACTATGCAGCAAATCGAACTGCCTTTAAAGTTCTAGAGGTTGGATTTTTTTGGCCAACACTTTTTAAGGATGCTCGTGCCTACGTTGCACAGTGTGACAGGTGTCAAAGAACAGGCAATATCACTAAGAGAGATGAGATGCCATTGCAATCAATACAGGTATGTGAAATATTTGATGTTTGGGGGATAGATTTCATGGGTCCTTTTCCTTCATCTCATTCTTTTGAATATATCCTTGTGGCTGTGGATTATGTTTCAAGATGGGTTGAAGCCATCCCAACAAGGAAAAATGATGCTCAAACTGTGTGCAATTTTCTTAAGAAAAATATTCTTACCAGGTTTGGTACACCGCGAGTTATCATTAGCGACCAAGGGTCTCATTTCATGAATAGACAATTTTCACCATTATTGTCAAAATATGGTGTGACTCACAAAATAGGAACACCATATCATGCTCAAACACAAGGGCAAGTTGAGGTTTCTAACCGCGAATTAAAACGAATACTTGAAAAAACGGTTGGAATCTCCAAAAAAGACTGGGCTTCAAAATTAGATGACACACTGTGGGCATATCGAACGGCGTTTAAAACGCCAATTGGTACGTCTCCATATCGATTAGTCTTTAGAAAAGCTTGCCATCTTCCAGTTGAATTAGAACACAAAGCCTTTTGGGCATTGAAAGCATTGAACTTTGATTTAACCCCTGCTGGTAAAAATAGATATTCTCAGGTAAATGAATTGGAAGAACTCAGATTAGAAGCCTATGAAAATGCCAAAATTTTTAAAGAAAAAACAAAAAAATGGCACGACAATTTAATCCGACGGAAAACTTTTAGAATTGGAGATCATGTACTTCTATACAACAGTAGACTCAGGTTATTTCCAGGAAAATTAAAATCAAGGTGGACGGGTCCTTACAATGTTACAGATGTTACTCCATACGGAGCAATTGAAATTCAACAAACCAATGGAGGAGACAAATTTAAGGTAAATGGTCACAGGTTAAAATTATATTTTGGAGGGCATTTTGAGCAACAACCATCTGTCACTTTGATAGATTGATGAAGTCTACAATTAATAAGTCGAGCTGGCGACATTAAACTCAGAACTATGGTTCCTTACCCGTAGCCATTGAGGGTGAAGCAATGGAGCCTCATAAGTCCAACATAGATTTAAATAGTTACATGCTTAATCAATTGATCTGGTTAATATCCAGGTTATTGTACAACCAGAACATCTCATGAAGACCTCTACAAAAACAGAGTCACCTATACAGGAGTAACTCCATGGTGATCGGTATGCCTAAGTAACTGGTTGGTTAACCATTTAATAATGTAATTCATATGTTGGCACAGGTAATTTTCTAGTTTATATACAAACTAGACTTGTTATTTATACGCAAAAGGTGTGTGGCTGCAGTTTCTTTCAAGCTTTCTTCTGCAGTTGTATATTTGAAAGCCAAAAGATTTTTATCTATCTATCTATCTATATATATATATATATATATATATATT
>NW_017679539.1:0-756 GCF_001879085.1 Nicotiana attenuata
ATTGAAATCAAGGGTCCTCAAGTGATTCCAAGTTGGAAAGCATGCTTGAACGGGTATTGCAAAATCAAGAGAGGTCCGACACTTCTATAAGGAATATGACCAAGGTTGTGGGTTCTCATACCGCATCCATTCAAAAATTGGAGATGCAAATGAGAGACCTTTCTAGGGAACAAAATCCAAAGCAAAAGGGAACACTTCCTAGTGACACAATTGCGAACCCAAAGGGTAGTGGAAGTGGTCCAACTTCTCATATCATGGCAATTACTACTTGGAGTGGGAAGGTACTACAAGGAGGGAGTGAACAAGTGATTGAAGTAGAAGAGTCCGAGCAAGAGGTTGAGGTTGAAGAGCCAAGGGTTGTTGAAGTTGAAAAAGTTCCAGAAGAGTTGAAAGTTCAAGAAGTGAATCGGGAAGAGGTAAAGGAAAAGGAAAAAGAGACACCAAAAGCTCTACCACCTATTCCTAGACCCCCTCCTCCTTTTCCTCAAAGACTTGTAGGAAGGTTAATGATAGCAAACTCGAAAAATTCTATGACATTCTCAAGCAGTTATCGGTAAATATTCCATTTGTGGAAGCATTTCAAGAGATGCCGGGTTTTGCTAAATATTTGAAATATTTGATTACCAGAAGAGACCACCAGAATCAAGAATAAATTCATTAAGTCTTAATGCCAATGTCGGCCAATAGGCTTAAAAACAAAAAGAAAATGGAAAATGAATGTTGGAGTCTCCTTACTTCTCAGCCTAAGCTAAGTCT
>NW_017679539.1:2326-6139 GCF_001879085.1 Nicotiana attenuata
ATCAAATGCTTGATCGGCTAGCGGGAAGGTCATTCTACTGCTTCTTGGATGGATACTCCGGCTACAACCAAATCAATATTGCATTGGAAGATCAAGAAAAGACAACATTCACTTGTCCATATGGGACATTTGCATTTAGCCGGATGCCATTTGGGCTATGCAACGCTTCGGCTACTTTCCAAAGGTGCATGATGTCAATATTCTCCGACATGGTGGAGGATTTCTTAGAGGTATTTATGGACGAATTCTCGTTCGTAGGTGATTCTTTTGAGCATTGTGTAGATAACCATAGACAAGTGCTTAAGAGATGTGAAGAAACAAACCTTGTGATAAATTGGAAGAAATGCCACTTCATGGTGGATGAGGGCATTTTTTTGGGCCACAAAATTTCCAAACAAGGCATAGAGCTTGACCGGGAAAATATTGAGATCATTTCCAAGCTTCCTCTACCTATTTCAGTTAAAGGTTTTCGAAGTTTTTTGGGGGCATGCCGGCTTCTATAGGCGTTTCATTAAGGACTTCTCCAAAATTGCAAATCCTATGTGCAAACTCCTTGAGAAAGATGAAATGTTTGTATTTGACGAGAAGTGCCTCAAAGCCTTGAGGAATTGAAAGAAAAGCTCACCACGACACCTATTATTGTCACACCCGATTGGTCTCTTCCATTCGAACTCATGTGTGACGCCAATGGTGTGGCTATTGGGGCGGTGCTTGGCCAACGTCATAACAAGATTCTTCACATTGTCTATTATGCAAGCAAGACACTCAATGGCACTCTAATGAATTATACCGTGACTGAGCAAGAACTTCTTGCCATTGTCTATGCTTTTGAGAAATTCCGGGCTTATTTGTTGGGATCCAAGGTGATAGTGTACACCGACCATGCTGCTCTTCGCTATCTTATGGCAAAGAAGGATGCAAAACCTAGGTTGATTCGGTGGGTCCTGTTGTTGCAAGAGTTTGACTTCGAAGTCAAAGATCGAAAAGGGACGGAAAATCAAGTGGCCGATAACCTATCTAGGTTTTAAGAGGCAGGGATACCAAAGGAAGAACTTGAAATCAAGGATGCTTTCCCAGATGAACACATATTGGCATTGTCGAAGACATTTGCTCCTTGGTATGCCGACATCGCTAACTTTTTGGTTAGTGACCTTGTTCTCGAAGGTTTGGAAGCTTATCAAAAGAAAAAGTTATTGCAGGAGTGTAGGCATTACTATTGGGATGAACCCTTCTTGTTCCGTAATTGTGCTGACAACATCATCTGGCAGTGTGTTCCGGAAGATGAGGTAATGCCAATTCTCAAGGCATGCCATGATTCACCGGTTGGGAGTCATCATGGAGGAAATTGGACTGCAGCAGAAGTGCTTGAATATGGATACTATTGGCCAACAATCTACCAAGATGCAAACCAAATGGTCAAGGCATGTGAGAAATGTCAAAGACAAGTGTCAATATCTAAGAGACGTGGGATGCCAATGAACTTTGTACTAGAGGTTGAAATCTTTGATGTGTGGGGAATAAACTTTATGGGCCCCTTCATGGGCTCGTATGGCATGACCTACATCTTGGTGGCTGTGGACTATGTCTCTAAATGGGTTGAAGCAGTCGCCTTACAGAACAATGAAGCAAGGAGTGTGACTGCATTTTTGAAGAAAAACATATTCACACGGTTTGGTACTCCAAGGGCCATCCTGAGTGATGGTGGTCTCATTTCTGTAACGAGGCTTTCGCCGGGCTGCTTGAAAAATATGGTGTAAAGCACAAGGTGGCCATACCTTATCATCCTCAGTCGAGTGGTCAGGTTGAAGTTTTGAACAGAGAAATCAAAAACATCCTAGCGAAAACTGTCAATGCAAACAGGACCGACTGGTCAAGGAAGCTAGATGATGCATTGTGGGCCTATCGCACAACATTCAAGACCCCCTTAGGCACTTCACCGTACAGGTTGGTTTTTGGCAAAGCTTGTCACTTGCTAGTGGAACTTGAACACAAAGCCATATGGGCTTTAAAGAAGCCGAATCTCGACTGGGTTGAGGCTGCTAACCTAAGGATGACACAACTCAATGAGATGGAAGAATTCCGTCTCCATGCCTATGAGAGTGCAACCATGTATAAAGAGAGGACGAAGTTTGTCCACGACAAGAAGATCTTGAAACGCGAGTTTAATTCAGGTGACATGGTCTTACTTTTTAACTCAAGACTCAGGTTCTTTCCGGGCAAACTCAAGTCCAAATGGTCAGGACCGTTCAGAGTTGTGCGTGTGTCCCCCTATGGCGCTATTGAACTTGATTCAGAAGATGGGACTCGAAACTTCAAGGTAAATGGACAACGAGTCAAGCATTACCTCGAAATCGCAGGAGAAAGGCATGTTGTAGAACAAATTTCTCTATGAGATGATCCAACAACACCTCCCACCAAGGACTAATCCAAAAGGAGTAAACTACGTCGTGCCGCGACGTTAAATCAAGCGCTTCATGGGAGGCAAACCATGTGTGGTAACGCTCTTTTGTAGTTTTTTTAATTTATGTAGATTAGATTGAGCAAGTTGGCGGGTGTGCCATAGTGCAGGTAAAATATCATGAACAGGGTCCTACTGCTGAAGAAACTAAAGGAAAAAGAGGTCTAGATTGAGCAACAACTATGCGGTCGCATAATGACTATGTGAACCGCATAGTCATCGCAAACCCAGGCAGAAAGTTTGGCTGACTTCATTGTCAACTATGTGGTTGCGTGTCATTTATGCGGCCCGCATGTACACTTTGCGATTGCACTTTGCATTGCATGTTGCACCTATGCTACCTAGTCATAGGTCCACCGCATAACACTTATGCGATCGCATAGTGTGTTATGCGATGGACTTCTACGCCACATAACTGCCAGGTATAAACATAACCCTCTCTGCACGAACTCACTTTTTGAACACACTTTTGAACAAAAACAAGTAAAACACAAAATAAAAAAAGAGAAAATAAGAAAACACTAGCTAAGACGAACCAGGGACAGGATCCAAACACGCTCACCACTTTTCTCATTTCCATTGTAGAATCCTCGAGCTCCAGCTATGATTTCTGATTTCTCTTCTTGGCTCTTCACTCTCATTCTTCTTTCTTGTATCCATATTGTGATTCTAACATAAATCGAATGCCATGAATTTCTGAAGCATGTGCTTGTAATTGGTCGAGTTAGGTAAAATGTGTAACTGGCATGATAGTATAGACTATGCATTTGAGAGAGGAATGAATTAAGGAATTGGGTGTGTGCTCTAATTGATAACCCAAAGAGGGGGAAGTCTGAGTACCCCTCCCTCTTTATCTTGTGAAATTAATTGCAATGGGGTTTAGATTTTTAATTGAATGAAAAAAAAAGAAAAAAAAAAGGGGAATCCACGTGATTTGGGGGAGGGTATAAATTTTCCCGAGGATGATGACTTCTACGGGCCGCATAATCGCTTTGTGGTCCGCATAATCATCGCATATGACCCCTAAATTTTTCCCTAAGTTAGAACAGGTTATGCGATTGCCTCTATGATCGCATACCTGTTATGCGGTCCGCATATGTGCCGCAGACTGAGGCAGTCCTTTAGGCTTTCTAGCCTTTGATTGTGCGGTCATTTTACGATCGCATAATCACTACTGCAATTGATTATGCGATCGCATAACTACTGATGACTACTGCTTCTGCACATATTCGATGGTTTTGCGGTCCGCATACTTGATATGCGTACCGCATAACCCATCGCATAAAAAAAATTTCTAATTTTGTTTGTTCTTTTCTTTTGTCTCTGATGATTTCCCCTGAGTCTATTTCACTCAC
>NW_017679539.1:7905-11281 GCF_001879085.1 Nicotiana attenuata
ATCAAATGCTTGATCGGCTAGCGGGAAGGTCATTCTACTGCTTCTTGGATGGATACTCCGGCTACAACCAAATCAATATTGCATTGGAAGATCAAGAAAAGACAACATTCACTTGTCCATATGGGACATTTGCATTTAGCCGGATGCCATTTGGGCTATGCAACGCTTCGGCTACTTTCCAAAGGTGCATGATGTCAATATTCTCCGACATGGTGGAGGATTTCTTAGAGGTATTTATGGACGAATTCTCGTTCGTAGGTGATTCTTTTGAGCATTGTGTAGATAACCATAGACAAGTGCTTAAGAGATGTGAAGAAACAAACCTTGTGATAAATTGGAAGAAATGCCACTTCATGGTGGATGAGGGCATTTTTTTGGGCCACAAAATTTCCAAACAAGGCATAGAGCTTGACCGGGAAAATATTGAGATCATTTCCAAGCTTCCTCTACCTATTTCAGTTAAAGGTTTTCGAAGTTTTTTGGGGGCATGCCGGCTTCTATAGGCGTTTCATTAAGGACTTCTCCAAAATTGCAAATCCTATGTGCAAACTCCTTGAGAAAGATGAAATGTTTGTATTTGACGAGAAGTGCCTCAAAGCCTTGAGGAATTGAAAGAAAAGCTCACCACGACACCTATTATTGTCACACCCGATTGGTCTCTTCCATTCGAACTCATGTGTGACGCCAATGGTGTGGCTATTGGGGCGGTGCTTGGCCAACGTCATAACAAGATTCTTCACATTGTCTATTATGCAAGCAAGACACTCAATGGCACTCTAATGAATTATACCGTGACTGAGCAAGAACTTCTTGCCATTGTCTATGCTTTTGAGAAATTCCGGGCTTATTTGTTGGGATCCAAGGTGATAGTGTACACCGACCATGCTGCTCTTCGCTATCTTATGGCAAAGAAGGATGCAAAACCTAGGTTGATTCGGTGGGTCCTGTTGTTGCAAGAGTTTGACTTCGAAGTCAAAGATCGAAAAGGGACGGAAAATCAAGTGGCCGATAACCTATCTAGGTTTTAAGAGGCAGGGATACCAAAGGAAGAACTTGAAATCAAGGATGCTTTCCCAGATGAACACATATTGGCATTGTCGAAGACATTTGCTCCTTGGTATGCCGACATCGCTAACTTTTTGGTTAGTGACCTTGTTCTCGAAGGTTTGGAAGCTTATCAAAAGAAAAAGTTATTGCAGGAGTGTAGGCATTACTATTGGGATGAACCCTTCTTGTTCCGTAATTGTGCTGACAACATCATCTGGCAGTGTGTTCCGGAAGATGAGGTAATGCCAATTCTCAAGGCATGCCATGATTCACCGGTTGGGAGTCATCATGGAGGAAATTGGACTGCAGCAGAAGTGCTTGAATATGGATACTATTGGCCAACAATCTACCAAGATGCAAACCAAATGGTCAAGGCATGTGAGAAATGTCAAAGACAAGTGTCAATATCTAAGAGACGTGGGATGCCAATGAACTTTGTACTAGAGGTTGAAATCTTTGATGTGTGGGGAATAAACTTTATGGGCCCCTTCATGGGCTCGTATGGCATGACCTACATCTTGGTGGCTGTGGACTATGTCTCTAAATGGGTTGAAGCAGTCGCCTTACAGAACAATGAAGCAAGGAGTGTGACTGCATTTTTGAAGAAAAACATATTCACACGGTTTGGTACTCCAAGGGCCATCCTGAGTGATGGTGGTCTCATTTCTGTAACGAGGCTTTCGCCGGGCTGCTTGAAAAATATGGTGTAAAGCACAAGGTGGCCATACCTTATCATCCTCAGTCGAGTGGTCAGGTTGAAGTTTTGAACAGAGAAATCAAAAACATCCTAGCGAAAACTGTCAATGCAAACAGGACCGACTGGTCAAGGAAGCTAGATGATGCATTGTGGGCCTATCGCACAACATTCAAGACCCCCTTAGGCACTTCACCGTACAGGTTGGTTTTTGGCAAAGCTTGTCACTTGCTAGTGGAACTTGAACACAAAGCCATATGGGCTTTAAAGAAGCCGAATCTCGACTGGGTTGAGGCTGCTAACCTAAGGATGACACAACTCAATGAGATGGAAGAATTCCGTCTCCATGCCTATGAGAGTGCAACCATGTATAAAGAGAGGACGAAGTTTGTCCACGACAAGAAGATCTTGAAACGCGAGTTTAATTCAGGTGACATGGTCTTACTTTTTAACTCAAGACTCAGGTTCTTTCCGGGCAAACTCAAGTCCAAATGGTCAGGACCGTTCAGAGTTGTGCGTGTGTCCCCCTATGGCGCTATTGAACTTGATTCAGAAGATGGGACTCGAAACTTCAAGGTAAATGGACAACGAGTCAAGCATTACCTCGAAATCGCAGGAGAAAGGCATGTTGTAGAACAAATTTCTCTATGAGATGATCCAACAACACCTCCCACCAAGGACTAATCCAAAAGGAGTAAACTACGTCGTGCCGCGACGTTAAATCAAGCGCTTCATGGGAGGCAAACCATGTGTGGTAACGCTCTTTTGTAGTTTTTTTAATTTATGTAGATTAGATTGAGCAAGTTGGCGGGTGTGCCATAGTGCAGGTAAAATATCATGAACAGGGTCCTACTGCTGAAGAAACTAAAGGAAAAAGAGGTCTAGATTGAGCAACAACTATGCGGTCGCATAATGACTATGTGAACCGCATAGTCATCGCAAACCCAGGCAGAAAGTTTGGCTGACTTCATTGTCAACTATGTGGTTGCGTGTCATTTATGCGGCCCGCATGTACACTTTGCGATTGCACTTTGCATTGCATGTTGCACCTATGCTACCTAGTCATAGGTCCACCGCATAACACTTATGCGATCGCATAGTGTGTTATGCGATGGACTTCTACGCCACATAACTGCCAGGTATAAACATAACCCTCTCTGCACGAACTCACTTTTTGAACACACTTTTGAACAAAAACAAGTAAAACACAAAATAAAAAAGAGAAAATAAGAAAACACTGCTAAGACGAACCAGGGACAGGATCCAAACACGCTCACCACTTTTCTCATTTCCATTGTAGAATCCTCGAGCTCCAGCTATGATTTCTGATTTCTCTTCTTGGCTCTTCACTCTCATTCTTCTTTCTTGTATCCATATTGTGATTCTAACATAAATCGAATGCCATGAATTTCTGAAGCATGTGCTTGTAATTGGTCGAGTTAGGTAAAATGTGTAACTGGCATGATAGTATAGACTATGCATTTGAGAGAGGAATGAATTAAGGAATTGGGTGTGTGCTCTAATTGATAACCCAAAGAGGGGGTAAGTCTGAGTACCCCCGTCCTCTTTATCTTGTGAAATTATGCAATGGGGTTTAGATTTTTAATGAAATGAAAAAAAAAACGTAAAAAAAAA
>NW_017679539.1:15501-16455 GCF_001879085.1 Nicotiana attenuata
ATATATATGTGAGTGGGGGTTTTCTTTATTGTGAGTGCACATGAATTGTAAGACTTAACAAAAGATAGATTCTTGAAGTAGAACACAAGTACATGGAGTTACATGCTTGTTAGTTGTCAGTCAAAACCATCTATAGTCACCATTGTTTTATGGAATGTCAGAAATAAAAGTAGTATAGAATAGGATAGCTTTGTTTTAGTTGCTTTAGGACAAGAAAGAGTTTAAGTTAGGGGTGTTGATGTGCCGTAGAATTTCGGCACAATTGATACCAATTACTTGGATTTTTACTTGTCTTTTAATGTGTTTTTAGTTAATTCTGATCAAGTTTGGTTGTTTTGTAATGCATGAGCTTGAAGACCCGAAAACATGGAAAAGAATTCAAAAAGTCACAAAAAGACCGATATGCTGCAAGTATGCGGTTGCCTAATTCACATGCGGACTGCATAACTGACATGGTGATCGCAAACAGAGACAGTCTTTTGGGCCAAATGAAGAAGAAAATATGCGGTCCATTATGCGGTCGCATAACACCTATGCGAGCCGCATAATAGTCGCATAACTCTACTAGAAGAGTTTTCTCAGCATGATATGCGAAGGGCTATGCGGTCGCATAACACACATGCGGACCACATAACTGTTATACGATTGAAGCAAGATTTGGAACTCAGCAAGTGTGCGATTGAATGCTCAATATGCGATCAGTATGCGATCACATATGTTATCTGAAGGGGTATTTTTGTCTTATTTTTAGACAACAAATGCACGCAGTTAAATCAACAGATTTTGTTAATTTAGGATCCTATAGGCAGGATATCTAGATGAGCAAAAACAGAATGCAAGACAGCAGTTTATTAAGGCGGGCATCTGGACCTATCAATTTGCCTACTGATTTTATTAAAACCTTGAATCTGGGCATTTTCAGGCAGTAAGATATCACAATTTTAGGCCCAGAAT
>NW_017679540.1:0-5276 GCF_001879085.1 Nicotiana attenuata
CCTTTCTTGCTCCGAAATTTTGAGGGTCCTCCTCAAAATTCTGCCCCAGTTTACTGGGCTGGCGCTTCTAACGGCTGCGCTGAACGGCTAAAAAAAATCAACTTCGGAATTTTGAGGGTCCTCCTCAAAATTCTGCCCCAGTTTACTGAGGTGACATTCCTGGCGATGAATGGCTGAAAACTAACTTCGGAATTTTGAGGGTCCTCCTCAAAATTCTGCCCCAGTTCCAATAGTAGGGGAAATGAAATTTTTATTAAATTGTGACCGAACCCATAGGGCTGCCTACGTAACCCCTCTTAAACGGGAATCAGATCAGGCGTAGTTCAAATTACATCATAAAGAAATCGTAGGTGGTTACACATAGTATCGTTTTACCGCATCTGAATTGATTGGCTTCGGCCAGACTTCTCCGTCCATTTCTGCAAGAATAAGGGCTCCTCCTGTTAAAACCCGGTGAACCATGTACGGACCTTGCCAATTGGGAGAGAATTTCCCCTTGGCTTCATCTTGATGTGGGAATATTTTCTTCAATACCAGCTACCCCGGTATAAACTTCCTTGGCTTAACTCTTTTGTTGAAGGCTCTGGACATTCTGTTCGGATACAACTGACAGTGGCAAACTGCATTCATCCTTTTCCCATCTAAAAGGGATAACTGCTTCTAGCGACCTTTTACCCATTCTGCGTAATCCAACTATGCTTCTCGTATGATCCTCAAGGAGAGAATCTCTACCTTGGCAGGGATGACCGCCTCGTTACCATAAACCAGCATGTAAGGAGTTGCTCCGATCGATGTGCGGACCGTGGTGCGGTATCCCAGTAAGGCGAATGATAACTTCTCATGCCATTGTTTGTGACTTTCGACCATCTTCCTTAATATCTTCTTAATATTCTTATTGGCTGCCTCTACAGCTCCATTCATCTGAAGCCTGTAGGCTGTAGAATTCATGTGTCTGATCTTGAATGTCTCACACATTGCTTTCATCAAGTCTCTATTGAGATTGGAGCCATTATCGGTGATGATTGATTCTGGAATTCCAAATCGGCAAACAATTCGGTCACGGACGAAATCTGCCACAACTTTCTTATTCACTGCCCTGTATGACGCTGCTTCAACCCATTTGGTAAAATAATCAATTGCCACCAAGATAAACCGGTGCCCGTTTGATGCGGCAGGCTCGATAGGTCCAATAACATCCATTCCCCAAGCGGGGAATGGCCACGGTGAGCTTGTTGCAGTAAGCTCGTTTGGAGACACCTTTATCATGTCTGCATGTATCTGACAGTGATGGCACTTGCGAACGTACTGGATACACTCTGTTTCCATAGTCATCCAAAAATACCCTGCTCGGAGTATCTTCTTTGCTAAGACAAAACCATTCATGTGCGGCCCGCAGGTCCCTGCGTGCACTTCGTCCAATAGTCTGGATGCTTCTTTTGCTTCGACACACCTTAGTAAACCCAAATCGGGAGTCCTCCTGTACAAGATTCCCCAACTGTGAAAAAAGTTGTTGGATAACCTCCGAAGTGTGCTTCTGAGTAGCGTTGGCAAGTTCTGGATATTCTCCTGTTGTCAAGTACTCCTTGATGTCATGGAACCACGGTTTTCCGTCTACTTCTTCCTCAACGTGAGCACAATAAGCTGGCTGATCGTAAATCTTTACTGGGATGGGATCAATGAAATTCGTGTCTGGATGCTGGATCATGGATGATAGAGTAGCTAGTGCGTCAGCGAACTCGTTTTGGACCCTGGGGACATGTTGAAATTCCGTTTTTGTGAATCTTTTCCTTAACTCCTGTATGTGATGCAAGTAGGGGAGTATCTTGGAGTTCTTGGTTGCCCATTCTTCTCGAACCTGATGTATGAGCAAGTCTGAATCCCCGATCACTAGCAGCTCCTGAATGTTCATGTCAATGGCCATCTTGAGCCCCAGGATGCAGGCTTCGTATTCGGCCATGTTGTTGGTGCAAGGGAATCTGAGCTTGGCGGATACCGGGTAGTGCTGGCCGGTTTCTGATACTAGGACTGCTCCTATGCCAACTCCATTGAAATTTGCAGCTCCATCGAAAAACAACCTCCAACCCTCGTAGGATTCTGCAATATCTTCTCCTACAAAGGACACTTCTTCATCAGGAAAATACGTTTTCAGGGGTTCGTATTCTCCGCCGACAAGATTCTCAGCAAGGTGGTCTGCTATGGCTTGGCCCTTGATCGCTTTCTGAGTTACGTAAACAATGTCGAATTCACTTAGCAGGATTTGCCACTTGGCGAGCTTGCCAGTGGGCATGGGCTTCTGGAAGATATACTTCAGCGGGTCCATCCTTGATATGAGATAAGTAGTGTAGGCACATAAATAATGCCTCAATTTCTGAGCTACCCAAGTCAGAGCACAACAGCTGTGCTCCTATAAAGAATACCGGGCCTCGTACGGGGTGAACTTTTTACTGAGATAGTAGATGGCTTGCTCCTTTCTCCCCGTTTCATCATGTTGTCCCAGAACACAACCGAACGCTCCATCCAAAACCGCAAGATAAAGCAATAGAGGCTTTCCTGGCTCGGGCGGAACCAAGACTGGCGGCGTTGACAGGTATTCCTTGATTCTGTCAAAGGCTTTCTGACAATCGTCAGTCCACTTAGTAGCAGCATCTTTCTTCAACATCTTAAAGATGGGTTCACAAATGACTGTGGACTGAGCTATGAACCGGCTGATATAGTTGAGCCTCCCAAGGAGACTCATTACGCCCTTCTTGTTCATTGGCGGTGGCAATTCTTGAATGGCTTTGACCTTTGATGGGTCCAATTCTATTCCTCGATGACTCACGATGAAACCTAGTAATTTTCCAGCAGGAACCCCGAATGCACACTTGGCGGGATTCAGTTTCAGATTGTACTTCCTCAATCTGTCGAAGAACTTTCTCAGGTCTTCCATATAATCAGTGGCTTTCTTGGATTTGATGATTACGTCGTCCACATATACTTCAATCTCCTTGTGTATCATGTCGTGAAAGATAGTAGTCATGGCTCTCATATAGGTGGCGCCAGCATTCTTCAACCCAAATGGCATCATTTTGTAACAATACATTCCCCACGGCGTGATGAAAGCCGTTTTCTCTACATCTTCCTCATCCATCCATATCTGATGATATCTGGCGAAACAATCAACAAAGGACTGCAACTCATGCTTGGCGCAGTTGTCGATAAGAATGTGTATGTTCGACAAGGGGAAGTCATCTTTGGGACTGGCCCGGTTAAGATCACGGTAGTCGACACAAACTCTAACTTTCCCATCTTTCTTTGGTACTGGCACGATGTTGGCTAACCATGTCGGATACTCTACCACTCTGAGAACCTTAGCTTTGACTTGCTTAGTAACCTCTTCTTTGATTTTCAAACTCATGTCGGGTTTGAATTTCCTGAGCTTCTGTTTTACCGGCGGACAGGCTGGATCTGTTGGCAGTTTGTGAGCTACAATGGACGTGCTGAGACCAGTCATATCATCATACGACCAGGCGAATATGTCCTCATATTTCTTTAAAAATTCTGTGTATTCTTCTTTTCTGATGGTGACAGGTGAACACTGATACGAGTTTCTTTGACATTTTCTGTATCTCCCAAATTAACGACCTCAGTTTCTTCCAGATTAGACTTAGGTCTATTCTCAAAATTCTTAACCTCTCTAACGACCTCTTCTGGTATATCATCCTCTTCTGAATCTACAACCTTTCGTTGCGTTGTTTCGTTGCAAGTCATAATCGTTGGTTCATCATCAAAGTAAGTAATAGTAATGTTGTGTGAAAATAGAGTAAATGATAGAGAAAATAATAAGAGCGAGATATATGATAAACTGAAATGCTTTGATTAAATTCATGATTGTTTGGAACATCGGAGCTCTTTTCAAAATTAAAGACAATGCGGAAAAAAATCAGCTAGTAAAAAGTAAAATGAGATGCATGGTGCTTTTGTTTAGCCTTGCTACCCCGAAGCTTTCCGGGCCCTGATGGTTCTAATTGACCAATTGCTGAGGCGGTCTCCTCGGTTCACCGCTTGTATGGAAGGGCCTTCCTCCCCTTCCTCCTCGAAAAAAACACAGCAATCCATATCATCATCATCCAGAAACAGATTCTTCATGGCTGCCAATGCTTCATCTTCTTCTGACCCATATATAGTATCTGCCAGTTGGAAGGTCTGCTCCAGTCTAGGTATCGGAAGCTCCAATGGATAGGGGCCGCGCCATGGTGGCGACAAGTTCTGGAATTCTTCCCAAGTATAACCGTACCCTAAGCCAAATGTAGTACCATGCTTCTTTAGTTTGATGGGCTTAGTGATCCCCTGGAGGTTTTTGCCGAGTCCCTTTCCAGGCTCGTACCCACACCACTTCAGGATACTTTCAATCTTTTTATCCCATCACTTATCCTTGTCTACAGCGTTGACCCTTTCAATGTGGTGGTATGTTTCTCCGCCTATTCTCCTTCTGCCTCCAATTATTGGGATGGTCTGGCGACTATATATGGGGTTACTACCATCGCCATGAATAATCACCTCCTGGTGATTCCATTCGAATTTCACTGCCTGATGCAGGGTCGATGCTACGGCTCCAACGGCGTGGATCCAGGGCCTTCCTAATAGCAAGTTGTAGGATGTCGGGACGTCTATCACTTGAAAGTCGACGTCGAACCATGTTGGCCCTATTTGCAAGCATAGGCTGATTTCTCCAATAGTAGCCCTTTGGGACCCATCGAAGGCCTTGACATTGATAGCCCCATCTTTGATTTCGTGCAGGCTTTTTCCCAAGGTTCTGAGAGTTATCAGCGGACAGATGTTGAGGCTGGATCCTCCATCGATCAGGACTCTAGTGATGAAATAATCCTCGCATTGCACGATGATGTGCAGTGCCTTGTTGTGGCTCAGTCCTTCCGGTGCAGCTCATCTTCGTGGAAGGTGATTTTATGGCTTTCCAGCACTTGTCCTACCATATTTGCCATTTCGCCTCCAGTTATGTTGCTGGGCACATAAGCTTCGCTCAGTATTTTCATTAAGGCATTCTTGTGAGCCTCAGAGCTCTGTAGAAGAGCTAGGATGGAGATCTGTGCTGGTGTTTTGTTTAATTGCTCAACGACCGAGTACTCCTTAGCTTGTATTTTTCTTCAAAGATCGTCGGGCCCAGTTTCAATAGGCCGTCCCGAGGCTTGCTTACTGGACTCAGCTAAGAGTTCTGGGGTATAAATCCTCCCTGTTCTGGTCATTCCTTGTGCAGCAATTGTTTCTCCTGTCTTGGT
>NW_017679540.1:5591-12832 GCF_001879085.1 Nicotiana attenuata
TCTTTGAGGAATATGCGTACGTAAATATACCTGACGATATTGTAAGTCGAGTGCCTGCATCCAAAGAGAAATCGTGAGTTTTGTAAGGGGGAAAGGTTAGTTCGTCTTCCCCTGGCTTCCGGCGTTGCGTATCATTGGGGTAGCGTTGCTAAACAGCAGCAATTCGAACAATAATTATGCAAGATTTAGTAAATATAACGTAAGTAGAAAAAAATAGTTTTCTTTTAGATGAACCAACGACTGGACGAGGTTCAAGACATTGCAACCTCTCTTGCTCCGGAATTTTGAGGATCCTCCTCAAAATTTTGCCCTAGTTTACTGGGCTGGCACTTCTGACGGCTGCGCTGAACGACTGAAGGATCAACTTTGGAATTTTGAGGGTCCTCCTCAAAATTCTGCCCCAGCTTACTGAGGTGGCATTCCTAGCGATGAGTTCCCCAGTTCCAATAGTAGGGGAAAATGAAATTTTTGTTAAATTTTGACCGAACCCATAGGGCTGCCTACGTATCCCCTCTTAAACGGGAATCAGGTCAGGCGTAGTTCAAATTACATCAGCATAAGAAATCATAAGTGGTTACGCATAGTATCGTTTCACTACATCTGAATTGATTGGCTTTGGCCAGACTTCTCCGTCCATTTCTGCAAGAATAAGGGCTCCTCCAGTTAGAACCCGGTGAACCATGTACGGACCTTTCCAGTTGGGGGAGAATTTCCCCTTGGCTTCATCTTGATGTGGGAATATTTTCTTCAATACTAGCTGCCCCGGTGTAAACTTCCTTGGTTTAACTCTTTTGTTGAAGGCTTTGGACATTCTGTTCTGATACAACTGACTGTGGCAAACTGCATTCATCCTCTTCCCATCTATAAGGGCTAACTGCTCGTAGCGACCTTTTACCCATTCTGCATCGTCCAATTCTGCTTCTTATATGATCCTCAAAGAGGGAATTTCTACCTCGGCGGGGATGACCGCTTCTGTACCATAAACCAGCATGTAGGGAGTTGCTCCAGTCGATGTGCGGACCGTGGTGCGGTATCCCAGCAAGGCGAATGATAACTTCTCATGCCATTGTTTGTGACTTTCGACCATCTTCCTTAGTATCTTCTTGATATTCTTGTTGGCTGCTTCTACAGCTCCATTCATCTGAGGCCTGTAGGCTGTAGAATTCTTGTGTCTGATCTTGAAGGTCTCACACATAGCTTTCATCAAGTCACTGTTGAGATTGGAACCATTTATCGGTGATGATTGATTCCGAAATTCTGAATCGGCAAACAATACAGTCACGGACGAAATTCGCCACAACTTTCTTAGTCACTGCCTTGTATGACGCTGCTTCAACCCATTTAGTGAAATAATCGATTGCCACCAGGATAAACCTGTGCCCGTTTGATGCAGTAGGCTCGATAGGTCCAATGACGTCCACTCCCCAGGCAGCGAATGGCCATGATGAGCTTGTTGCAGTAAGCTCGTTTGGAGGCACCTTTATCATATCTGCATGTATCTGACAACGATGGCACTTGCGAACATACTGGATACAGTCTGTTTCCATAGTCTTCCAGAAATAGCCTGCTCGGAGTATCTTCTTTGCTAAGACAAAACCATTCTTGTGCGGCCCGCAGGTCCCTGCGTGCACTTCGTCCAATAGTCTGGATGCTTATTTTGCTTTGACACACCTTAGTAAACCCAAGTCGGGAGTCCTCCTGTATAGGATTCCCCCACTGTGAAAGAAGTTGTTGGATAATCTCCGAAGTGTGCGCTTCTGAGTAGCGTTAGCAAGTTCTGGATATTCTCATGTTGTCAAGTACTTTTTGATGTCGCGGAACCATGGTTTTCCGTCTGCTTCTTCCTCAACGTGAGCACAATAAGCTGGCTGATGTATGAGCAAGTCTGATGTATGAGCAAGTAGGGGAGTATCTTATAGTTCTTGGTTGCCCACTCTTCTCGAACTTGATGTATGAGCAAGTCTGAATCCCCGATCACTAGCAACTCCTGAATGTTCATGTCAATGGCCATCTTGAGCCCCAGGATGCAAGCTTCATATTCAGCCATATTATTTGTGCAAGGGAACCTGAGCTTGGTGGATACCGGGTAATGCTGGCCGGTTTCTGACACTAGGGCTGCTCCTATGCCAACTCCTTTGAAATTTGCGGCTCCGTAGAAAAACAACCTCCAACCATCGTAGGATTCTGCAATATCTTCTCCTACAAAGGACACTTCTTCATCAGGAAAATACGTTTTCAGGGGTTCGTATTCTCCGCCAATGGGATTCTCGGCGAGGTGATCTGCTATGGCTTGCCCCTTGATTGCTTTCTGAGTCACGTAAACAATGTCGAATTCACTCAACAAGATTTGCCACTTGGCGAGCTTGCCAGTGGGCATGGTCTTCTGATAGATATACTTCAGCGGGTCCATCCTGGATATGAGATAAGTAGTGTAGGCACAGAAATAATGCCTCAATTTCTGAGCTATCCAAGTCAGGGCACAACAGGTGCGCTCCAATAAAGAATACCGGGCCTCGTACGGGGTGAACTTCTTACTGAGATAGTAGATGGCTTGCTCCTTCCTCCCCGTTTCATCATGCTGTCCCAGAACACAACCGAACGCTCCATCCAAAACCGCAAGATATTCTTTGCTTCTGTCGAAGGCTTTCTGACAATCGTCAGTCCATTTAGTAGCAGCGTCTTTCTTCAGCATTTTAAAGATGGGTTCACAAATGACCGTGGACTGAGCTATAAACCGGCTGATATAGTTGAGTCTTCCCAAGAAACTCATCACGTCGGTCTTGTTCTTTGGCGGTGGCAATTCTTGAATGGCTTTAACTTTTGATGGGTCCAATTCTATTCCCCGACGACTCACGATGAAACCCAGTAATTTCCCAGCAGGAACCCCGAATGCACACTTGGCGGGATTCAATTTTAGATTGTACCTCCTTAATCTGTTGAAGAACTTTCTCAGGTATTCCATATGATCAGTGGCCTTCTTGGATTTGATGATGACATCGTCCACATATACTTCAATCTCCTTGTGTATCATGTCGTGAAAGATAGTATTCATGGATCTCATATAGGTGGCGCCAGCATTCTTCAACCCAAATGGCATCATTTTGTAACAATACATTCCCCACGGTGTGATGAAAGCCGTTTTCTCTGCATCTTCCTCATCCATCCATATCTGATGATATCCGGCGAAACAATCAACAAAGGACTGCAACTCATGCTTGGCACAGTTGTCGATAAGAATGTGTATGTTCGGCAAGGGGAAGTCATCTTTGGGACTGGCCCGGTTAAGATCCCGGTAGTCGACACAAACTCTAACCTTCCCGTCCTTCTTTGGTACCGGCACGATATTGGCTAACCATGTTGGATATTCCACTACCCCGAGAACCTTGGCTTTAACTTGCTTAGTAACCTCTTCTTTGATTTTCAAACTCATGTCGGGTTTGAATTTCTTGAGCTTCTGTTTTACCGGCGGACAGGTTGGATCTGTTGGCAGTTTGTGAGCTACAATGTATGTGCTGAGACCAGTCATATCATCATACGACCAGGCGGATATGTCCTCATATTCCCTTAAAAATTCTGTGTATTCTTCCTTTTTTGATGGTGACAGGTGAACACTGATGCGAGTTTCTTTGACATTTTCTGTATCTCCCAAATTAACGACCTCAGTTTCTTCCAGGTTAGACTTAGGTCTATTCTCAAAATTCTCAACCTCTCTGACGACCTCTTCTGGTATATCATCCTCTTCTGAATCTATATCCTTTTGCTGCGTTGTTTCGTTGCAAGTCACAATCGTTGGTTCATCATCAAAGTAAGTAATAGTAATGCAGTGTGAAAATAGAGTAAATGATAGAGAAAATAATAAGAGCGAGATATATGATAAACTGAAATGCTTTGACTAAGTTCATGATTGTTTGGAACATCGGAGCTCTTTTCAAAATAAAAGACAATGCGGAAAAAAAATCAGCTAGTAAAAATCAAAATGAGATGCATGGTGCTTTCATTTAGCCTTGCTACCCCGAAGCTTTCCGGGCCCTGACGGTTCTAGTTGACCAATTACTGAGGCGGTCTCCTCGGTTCACCGCTTGTATGGAAGGGCCTTCCTCCCCTTCCTCCTCGAAAAGAACACAGCAATCCATATCATCATCCTCCTGAAACAGATTCTTCATGGCTGCCAATGCTTCATCTTCTTTTGACCCATATATAGTATCTGCCGGTTGGAAGGTCTGCTCCAGGCTAGGTATCGGAAGCTCCAATGGATAGTAGGGGCCGCGCCATGGTGGCGACCAGGTCTGGAATTCTTCCCAAGTATAACCGTACCCTAAGCCAAATGTAGTACCATGCTTCTTTAGTTTGATGGGCTTAGTGATCCCCTGGAGGTTTTTGCCGAGTCCCTTTCCAGGCTCGTACCCACACCACTTCAGGATACTTTCAATCTTGTTATCCCACCACTTATCCTTGTCTACAGCGTTGACCCTTTCAATGTGGTGGTATGTTTCTCCGCCTACTCTCCTTCTGCCTCCAATCATTGGGATGGTCTGATGACTATATATAGGGTTACTACCATCGCCATGAATAATCACCTCCTGGCGATTCCATTCGAACTTCATTGCCTGATGCAGGGTCGATGCTACGGCTCCAGCAGCGTGGATCCAGGACCGTCCTAACAGCAAGTTGTAGGATGCCGGGACGTCTATTACTTGAAAGTCGACGTCGAACCATGTTGGCCCCATTTGTAAGCATAGGCTGATTTCTCCAATAGTAGATCTCTGGGATCCATCGAAGGCCTTGACATTAATAGCCCCATCTTTGATCTCGTGCAGGCTTTTTCCCAAAGTTCTGAGAGTTATCAGCGGACAGATGTTGAGGGTGGATCCTCTGTCGATCAGGACCCTAGTGATGAAATAATCCTCGCATTGCACGGTGATGTGCAGTGCCTTGTTGTGGCCCAGTCCTTCCGGTGGCAGCTCATCTTCGTGGAAGATGATTTTATGGCTTTTCAGCACTTGTCCTACCATATTTGCCATTTCGCCTCCAGTTATGTTGCTGGGCACATAAGCTTCGCTCAGTATCTTCATCAGGGCATTTTTATGAGCGTCAGAGCTCTATAGAAGAGCTAGGATAGAGATCTGTGCCGATGTTTTGTTCAACTGCTCAGCGACTGAGTACTCCTTAGCTTGTATTTTCCTCCAAAGATCGTCGGACCCAGTTTCAATAGGCCGTCCCGAGGCTTGCTTACTGGACTCAGCTAAGTGTTCTGGGGTATAAATCCTCCCTGTTCTGGTCATTCCTTGTGCAGCAATTGTTTCTCCTGTCTTGGTCTTTCCTTTCCTCCTAGCTTCGGTAGTGTAATCCCATGGTATGGCATTTGAGTGGAATGGTGTTATGTCTGACATTGCCACAGGAATAGGTACCCTTGGGGGTAACACAACAACTTCAAAGGGTGCAGGTGCTTTTGGAACTCCAAATTCAACCTCAATTGGCCCGGGCGCCTTTGCAGAAGGAGGCGCTTCAAATTCGAGAGGTATAGACATGTTTACTTCATCGTCCCTGGAGGGCTGATTCTGCACAACAATTGGGCTAAGTGTAACCGCTGGTTTCTTTGGTTCATCACCTTCAACAATCAAACCTATCGACCCTTTGGGGTCCCAATCATCTTCGATCTCGATCATGTGAATGTTCCCACCTTTGTGGTCAGGCAGAGGGTTGTTGCGAACATTAGGAGCAGGCTCCTTTGCTACTATGACCTTATTGTCGATCAGGGTTTGAATCTTGTCCTTCAATGAGCGGCACTCGTCAAGGGTGTGTCCCTTCATGCCGGAATGGTACGCACAGGTCTTATTAGGGTTGACCCACTGGGAAGGATTCTCTGGAGTTATGGCTGAGATAGGGGTGACGTAACCAACAGTTTTAAGTCTCTCGTACAGCTGATCAATTGGTTCAGCGATGGATGTGTATTGTTTGGGAGGTCTGCGGTCAAAATTTGGCCTTGGTCTAGGGAAATTTTGGCGGGTGGGGGGTGATTGGTAGTGAGAGGGTTGAGCATTATAAGCTTGGTAGACAGGTGCTGGTTGAGGGTATCTGGGTGAGGTGGGTTGATATGTTAGAGGTGGAGAGGATTGGTAAACGGGAGGTGGATTTTGATAGGAGGGTGTGAGTGCTTGGTAATTCGGGATAGGCTGATATGTAAGTGGAGGTGATGGGTAGGTGTGGTATTTTAGTGGTGATTTGGCTCCCTGTGCAACAATTACGTTACTCACATCCTTCTTCTTGGACGTGCCACCAGACTGTAGAGCCTTGTTGGTAGCCTGCAGTGCCTCAAAATTAGTAACCATACCGCTTTTAATGCCTTCCTTATTATTTTCTCCTATCTTGATGATGTCAGAGAATTTCTGGCCCTCTATCAGCATCAACCTCTCATAATATTGTGGATCCTGAGCTCGGACGAAAAACCTGTTCATCTGTTCTTCTTCCAAGGCCGGCCTGACCTTAGCAGCCTCTGATCTCCAACGAGTAGCATACTCGCGGAATGTCTCTGTAGGTTTCTTCTTCAAATTCTGGATGTAGAAGACATCTGGCGTAGTTTCAATATTGAATCTGAACCTATCCATGAAATCGGACGCCATCCCTACCCAGCTTGTCCACTTCTTGGGATCTTGGCTAATGTACCAAGATAGAGCATCACCTTTCAAACTTCTCATGAAGAGCTTCATGCGAATCTTTTCATCTCTTCCGACGCCGACCAGCTTATCACAGTATGTCCTCAAATGGACTCTGGGATCTCCTGTTCCATCAAACATTTCGAACTTTGGAGGTTTGTACCTCTCCGGAAGTTCAACATCTGGCTGAATGCAGAGGTCTTCATAATTTAACCCCTCGATACCTTTGTTACCTTCCACGCCCTGGACTCGGCTGGTCAATTTCTTGAGTTCTGCCGCTAAGTTCCTGATAAGGGAGTTTTTGTCATCAGACTCTGGTGCATTTGAGATTGGTTGAGTATAATGGGGTACAGTATCCACACAAATAGGAGTGTTGTGGAGATGGTCATTTGTGGTGTTCAGTGGCTCGGGAATGAGTAGTGGAGTGTTGTTGGGAGTGTGGCATGTGTTGCAATGTTGAGTATGAGTGGGTTGTATCTGTGGTTGTGGGGTGTTTTGTGGAGGTGCGGGATTCTGAGCATTGGGAAAGCTGACATCCGGGGTAGTGAGGGAAAATGATAAGTTTGCCAAGTTCCGAACTTGGTCCAG
>NW_017679540.1:14261-16455 GCF_001879085.1 Nicotiana attenuata
AGGAGAATAATAAAAAAAATAAAAGAAAAAACAAAAGGTAACAAGTTAGTGCAGGTTATGAGGAAAAATATTGCAATATTTAAACACGTTGTGCGAAAATGTAAATCGTGTCCTAACTATTGGTGCCTCGTTGTGCCCGAGGTAGGCCTAGCTACAAATAGTTTTGGAGAACTTATAATGCTAAATGCCTCATTTTATTGATAGAAATAAGACGAATCCAAAATGACTCTAAATAATAGGAAGTAAGATATCACTATTGGCCATTGGCCTTATTACATTAAGATAAAGAGTAAAAGGACTCCTAACTACTTGGTCCCAGAAGGACCTTCCCCAGATTTGGCATCTTCGTCTCCCTCGAATAGCTTCACCAGCTCGCGTAGTCCTAGCAACAAATAAGCTTGGGCCAGATGTCCGCCTGCATTTCCTTCAGCGTTTTGACAATCTTCAATTCTCTTGATGAACTTTCCTTCCAGTTCCACTAGACCCCGCTCCAGATACCCTAGTCGCTTGTTGGCGCTGACAGCCATATCTTTCCACTCCTCGATCAACTTCTGATGGGCTTCTTGTATTTCCCGGTGCTCACTTTCACACTCTCGAATTCTCTTGCGCAGTTGATTATACTTAACCCGTGCTTCAGCGTGCTCGTCGATGATTCTGTAACCTCAAACGAATCCGGGATGACCCATGCCATTGTCTTCTAACCAACCCGAATAGTGCGGCACACAACCGGCGTGTTAGGCTGAATCTCTAGAAGAGAAGGCAAATTCCCTAAGTACTTGCGGACGAGTGTCTGATCACTGGAATGGAGGTCTTTCCACCAATTCAGCAGCCTTGGATGAATGTTGGTTACCATGCCAAATCTGGGGACTTCGTGTTTCATTTTCTGCAAAACAAAGCGTTAGGCCCTCACCCCACCAGACTCGACTATTTAGACCAATAATTAGCATAGCAAGCATTTAGTTCTCCAAATAAATGCACAAAACATGGAGGTGTCCATTTGGGTTTCAAGGAAACCCGGTGGACTTTGAACAAGGCTATCCTAATGAGTCATTATGTGGACAACATAACTGAATCAGCTAGGTTTAACCATGATGCATGTACAGTTTAAACGGAGTAAGGTTTCTATTGGGGTATTAGACAGGTACCCTTGAGCGGACAACTCAAGAGGGAAAGGCACGGAACCGTCGACTGCACCGTTGATCGATTGGTTTTACCGCAAATACGCCTTTGCCAAATTTAAGGGGTGATAGTATTGGAAGAGCGCAACTACTCACTATAAGCGTTGTTATAGTATTTGTTCGGCACGAGTAGAATATGATGTAGAAGATTCAGTTTACAAGAATCAAACAAATTGACACGTATTTTCACGTTCATACAATAAAGTTTACAATAATTGCTCAAAATTACAACAGCATTGACGGGAAAAGCGGTAAATGAAAGTAATTAAAGAAAAAGAAACAAAAGAAACAAGTCAGTTTCAAATAAAGGCATTAAACAAAAGCAATAAAAGAAAGCAATAAAGTCACATATAGCATGCAATGGTAAAAGCCTAAAGAGTCCCCAGCAGAGTCGCCATGCTGTCGACGCCCCCTTTTTCCCTCCCTCCAAAGAGCGAGAAATCGGGTTTACGACATTTAGGAAAGAGTACTCTATTCCCGTTTGGGATTGGGTTTTGGATTTGGAGAGTCGCCACCTGATGATCATAGTGCATTAGGACACTTTAAGAAAGAATTTGAGATGAAAAACCAGAGTTCGGGTAAGGGCTAGAAATTATCTCGAGGGGAAGGTGTTAGGCACCCCTCAAGATCCACTAGTGTGGTTCCCGGCCATGCTACAACTGTGACTTTAAATACAAACAACAAGTAGACAAGCAAGCATTGCAAATACGAGGAAAACTTTCATATAATGGTTGCAAATAAAAAGTACAAAAGGTTGAAAAAATATTAGAATTTGGAAGAAAGTAGTTTTATAATTAAAGAAAAGATATACGAGTAAAGGGGAAGGGGTCAAATAATTGATGCAAGTAACTTAAAAGAGGTGAAAGAGGCGGAAGTTTAGGGAGAAACAATACTAAAATTCAGACAATTAAAAGAGAGATTTTTCATGATAGGTGCAAAGAATTGAAGTAAAAGAAGAGAAACTGAAAACTGAACAGCTTTTAAAATTCTGGAACAAAAATAACAAAGAGGGAGGG
>NW_017679541.1:0-16451 GCF_001879085.1 Nicotiana attenuata
GCAGGACGGGGTTTTAAAAATCGGATTTTGGCCATTCTTCTCTCTATCTTTCACTTGGCAGTGGGCGAGTTTTGGGGAGCTTACAAGGAGGGGATTTTCGTCATCAATGTTAAGGTAAGTTATTCCCACTATTTGAGTTAATACATCAATTATGTATGGATTTAAGCATGAATTGTGTAGAAAAATTTGGGGTTTTGGTAGAAAGACCTAGAAATTATATTCTCGGAATTTAGCCACGATTTTGGGTATGGAATCTAGAGAAAATTATATATTTGAGTTCCTAAGGTCATGGGTAATCTTTATCTTCGAAAAATTTCGGATTCCGGGCACGTGGGCCCGAGGGCGTTTTGGTCAACTTTTCGATCGGAGTCAGGAATTGCTATAAATTAGTTTGTAATGAATATTTGAGCATATATTAATGGATTTGCGTAACCGTTGGCTAGTTTTGGAGCGTGGTGCATCAAGTAGAGTTTTCGGAAGGGCGTGGAATGTCGGTTATGGATCTTCGGAGCGAGGTGTGTCTCCTTTCTAACCTTGTAAGAGGGAATTATCCCCATAGGTGAAATGATTGATTATGTGCTCCTATTTGCGGGTCTACGTACGCACGAGGTGACGAGAGTCCGTGCGTAGCTACTATTATGCTATTACTCGGGTAGTTAGGACCCAAAAGCATGTTATACTTGGATTGTCTATGAACCCATTAAAGCTTGAATTGCTTTAATCACATTGAATTAGTAAGTGAATTTCTAAAGGGATTAAACTTTATTTCTTAAAATTTGTTAAAGGAGAATTGGTTTTATTTGGATAAATATTCCCCGATAAGTTCTTAATTGACTGATTGAGCATGTATCCCTATGTGTACCTGGCCGATTTACATTTCCGTTGGAGCGGGCCCTCGGCAGTGCACAATTTACATTTCCGTTGGAGCGGGCCGTCGACCTCGGCATGATTTGCGCATGACATATATATTGTTTCCTGAGAATTTTAAATGGGAACTTTGCCCTTCGTGGCTTGATATAAATTGATAAGATAATAAAGAGCAAACCTTGAAAATCCTTAATTATTCGTCGAAGGTGTTTACCTGTTTTCTGGCTTCGTGAAATAGAACTGCTATATAAATCCATGATTTCCTCACATTTTTAGTATGTTGTCAATTGACCTCTAGTAAGTGTCGAAGTTGACCATCTCGTCTCTACTTCTTCGAGATTAGACGGGATACTCATTGAGTACACGTTGTTACGTACTCATACTACACTTCTGTGCATTTTGTTGCACATGTATATTTATCTCTAGCAGCCCACTGGGCGTAGCAGCGCGGATGATTCTGGGACTAGGTGAGCTGCATCATTCGAGACGGCCGCAGCTAGTGTAGTTCCTTTCAGTCCTTGTATTTATTTCCCCGTCCATCGTATTTCGGACTGAGGTTGTATTTTATTTTCCTTATCAGTAGTTGCTCATGTACTTGTGACACCGGATTCTGGGGATGTATTTGGATTTATTCGGAAATCTCAAAAGTTGTTCAAATATTTCATTATTCATTCGAAGGAATATACTGAGTCTTGTTTAAACTGTATAAAAGAAATCTTTTCAAAATTATTATAACGAGAAATTTATTATGTATTGTAGTTGTCTTGCCTGACAATGGTGTCCGGCGCCACCATGATCCTTGGTGGATTTTGGGTCGTGACAGTTTCCTTTTCTCTTTTCAAAACAAATGTTGTCCCCTTCTTCTTCCTTTTCTTTTTACATGTTAAAACCCAATATCTTTCAGCTTGGACAGAAGAAGTACACACTATTTTCGTACAAAACTCGTCTTTGCTCTGAAGCAACGACTCTTTCCATCAGATTTTTATTCTTTTTGCTGCAAAAGCTGAATTTTTCTTTTGTCCGATTAAGAACTCAAAAATCGGATTCAAACGGGTATTTTACTTGATTTCAAACCTAAAAATCTCACCAAAAGAACCATAGATTCGGCCTATATATACCAAGCCATGCAGCCATTAGAGGCTTGAAGCTTCAGCTCCCTCTAACTTTGTTTAGCCGCCATCCCTTCCTCTCAAAATTTCTTTCTTTTTAATCTCTAAGTTCTGTTGTTTTTAACCAAAATTGAAGCATTTTTTTATTTATCCCAGCGATTAACGTTGGTTCGAGGTAGCGAGTCCGAGATTGGAGTTTGATAGTGCACCTTAGATCCCTGCCTCAGTTTGCTGCCCTGCAAAAGATCCATATCTTCTTTTCCTTCGCTATAGTTTGGTTCTGATTAGAGCATGTTTGATACTTGGTGCTTGCTTGTTTCAAGATTTGTTAGTTTTTGTTAAGTTTCCACATTTTAATACTATAAAGATGGGTGTTCTACTTTTACTTCTGTTTATCCTTAGTTTGATGGAATAATCCTGTGGTTAAAGCTGATAGGAATAATGTTTTAGGAGATTGTTATTGTTGGGAACACGCCTGACCAATGTTTGATAAAATGCTCACATGAAAATATTCATTTCCCTTTGCATACTTCTCTGCCATATTCCATAATATTAAGAAAGATTTTGTCATAGACTAGGTGCATTGCAAAAGATTCATTTGTCATTGTAAATCAGCAACTTTTGCTTAGAAATCGTGCATAAGATTTCAAACATTTTGTTTTAAGAATGGACTTAGTTAAAGGTAAACTGTTAAGTGAAGATTTAATTTACTCCACGTCTTGTAAGGGCTCATGAATGACTATGGTGATCTGTTTACTTAGTGTACTTTTAAGAGGATAAAATTTAGGCAAAAAATTATGCTATTCATTTAGGCATTAAAGAAATCTTCTATTGAAGTATGAATGTACATGCTCATGGATTTTGATTTTTCTTCACGGGAGGTTTAGATACTATAACTATTGGAATTGATGCTTGCAATTTAAAATGTTGATTCTGAACTTTCTTCATACATATCTAGAAACGTAGATTTAAGAAACTAAAATATTGATCTAAGTTTGGTTGCTTTCTTTCAAAATTCTCTGGAAAATCATGTCTTTTTGAGTATTGTGATTAGCTTTTAGATAAAGATGGAACTTTACATAAGGAATCTGTCTAATTAGTTGAATGACTAAAAGGGTCTTCTGTCTTTTTCCTTAAATTTTCTCGCCGTTGAATGAGTTTGTCTTTCATCGTAAACTAGAAATTAATTTTTTAGGAATCTGGTTGAATTTCAAAGACCATAAGAAAGGAGAATACTTACTACTCTTGTTTAATAAGTGTCTGCGTTATTGTGATCCTTATTTTAGGAATAACTCGATTGCTTAGTCGAGATTATAAGTTAAATATGCACATGTTGACGTGTGAATCTTATGCTTGTTGATCTGTAACGACCCGGCCGGTCGTTTTGAGAATTAACACTCCGATCCCCTATTAACTGCTTTCCCCGTATTCTTTTCTGCTATTGTGAATTGCCGGGATGGTTCATCTTGAGTTTCGGAGTGTTTTGGGACACTTAGTCCCTAAATAAGAGTTTAAGTCTTAGAATTTGGACCGTAGTCGGAGAAATGTGAAGACGACTCCGAGTGGAATTCGGTAGATTCCGTTAGCTCCGTTGGGTGATTTCGGGCTTAGGGGCTTGTCCGGATTGTGTTTTGGAGGTCCGTAGCTTATTTAGGCTTGAAATGGCGAAAGTTGAATTTTTGGAGTTTCGGGCCGATAGTGGAATATTTGATATTGAGTCGGAATCCGATTTTGGAAGTTGGAGTAGGTCCGTAGTGTTGAATATGACTTGTGTGCAAAATTTGAGGTCAATCGAGGGTGGTTTGATTGGTTTAGGCATCGGTTGTAGAATTTTGAGATTTCAAGTTCATTAAGTTTGGATTGGAGGGTGATTCATGGTTTTAGCATTGTTTGACGTGATCTGACGGCTCGACTAAGTTCGTATGATGTTTTAGGATTGGTTGGTATGTTTGGTTGAGGTCCCGGGAGCCGCGGGTGAGTTTCGGGTGCTTAACGGAGGAAAATTTAGACTTAGGCAATTTCTGAAGTTGTTGAACATAATATAATCGCACCTACGGATGTGGGACTGCAGGTGCGGTGCCGCAGAAGTGGCTTAGTGGACCGCAGAAGCATAAATGGACTTGGCAATAGGAATCGCAGGTGCGGCTGGGGAACTGCAGATGCGGCCTAGTGACAGCAGATGCGGCCCCAGCCCGGATAAGTGATTTCCGCACCTGTGATGATTTTTCCACAGGTGCGGGACCACACATGCGGTGGAACTCTCGCAGAAGCGAGATCTCTGGCACAAAAAGGGCCAAGTCGAGGGTTTTATCCCATTTTCAATTTTGGGACTTTTGGAGCTCGGGAGAAGGCGATTTTGTAAGGATTTTGAAGAGGAAATCAGTGGGTAACGATTCCTAACCCTATTTCGTTTATATTTCATCAATCTATAGTAATTTCCTCCATCTAATCAAGAAATTTGAGTGGGAAAATGGTAATTTGGAGGAAAAGTTCCCAAATCAAATTTTTGGGTCTTGATCGGGTTTTAAGCGTCGGAATTGAATAATTTTTGGATGACTGATCTCGTGAGTGAATGGGTGTTCTAAATTGGTAACTTTTACCCGATTCCGAAATGTGGGCCCGGGATTTTTGGGCTTTTTTCTATTTTCATGCCTTAGCTTTGAATTCATTAGTTAAATGAGTTGCTTGTAGCTATATTTACGTTATGTAATTTATTTGATTAGATTTGGACCACTCAGAGTTGGATACTCGTGTCAAGAGCGTGATATCGGATTGATTTTGAGCTTGGTTCGAGGTAAGTGACTTGCCTAACCTTGTGTGGGGGATCTCCCCATAGGATTTTGGTATTGTTGTTATATGAATGTCGTGTAAGTGAGGTGACGAGTGCGTACACGTGCTAATTGTTGAAAAACCCCGTTTTCATTAAGTAAATATGTTTTCCTTTAAATTGAGCAATACTAGTATATGTAGCCTCCTGTTTAGCGTAGGAAAGCATGCTTACATGCCTTAACTGTCTTATCTGCTTAACTGCCTACCTGGACTCTGTGTTGCATGTTTAGTGTAGGAATTACCTGTCTCCTTGATACGAACATGAATAGAACTATAGATTTTTTCTTGTTGAGACTGTTGTGTATATTGATTGGGTTGTGTATTTACTTTGGGACTACGGAACGGTATTCTGGGAGATCCCCCTGCATGTTTACTTTGGGACTACGGAACGGTATTCCGGGAGATCCCCTACACATTTATATTTAGAACTACGGGACGGTATCCCGGGAGATCCCCCTATACGGGATATTTACTTTGGGACTAGGGAACGGTATTTCGGGAGATCCCCCTGCACATTTACGATTTGGACTACGAGACGGTATCTCGGTAGATCCTCTGTATATTTACGTTTGGGACTAAAGGACGGTATCCTGGGAGATCCCCTGTTGCTGTCTCTATGTGCAGAGTATTTCATTGTGTGATTTCATTTTTCATTGACTGTTAGCATTTTTTAACTCTACTGCGATATTTCATACTGTTTATCTTATTATCTTTATAAACTAGTTGGGCCCTGACCTGATCTCGTCACTACTCGACCGAGGTTAGGCTTGGAACTTACTGGGTACCGGTGTGGTGTTCTCATGCCCTTTCTTGCACATGTTTTTTGTGTGCAGATCTAGGTTCTTCTTCTCAGCCAAACTTCTGGTGTGGCGAGGCGATCCAGAGACTTCGAGGTATATCTGTCGCATTCGCAGACCTAGAAGTCCCTCTCTATTCTCCCTTCAGTTATAGACTTCCTATATTTTCTTCGTTATTAGACTTCTGGAGTTAGAAACACTATGTACTTCTTTAGCTTGTGATTCATGAGATTTTGGGTTTTGGGAGTGCTATGTTCAGTTCGAGAGTGTTATTATTGTATATGCCGAGCGGCATTTTAAACTCCTTATTATATTTACTTGTTAATTGTTTGTTTCGTATCTTTATTTTATTTCCGCAAATTGTTAGGCTTACCTAGTCGTAGAGATTAGGTGTCGTCACGACAGTTCACGGAGGGAGAACTTGGGTCGTGACAAGTTGGTATCAGAGCTCTAGGTTCATAGGAGTCATGAATCACAAACCGGTTTATTAGAGTCTTGGAGATTGCTACGGAGACGTCTGTAATTATCTTCGAGAGGCTATGTAATTGTTAGGTGAATTCCACTTCATTTGATTCCTTCTCGTGCTAGATTATTGATTTTGACATTCTAAACCTCTGTTTTCTATTCTCTCACAGATGGTGAGGACACGTGCTACCGCAGATGACAAGGCACCCGCGCCCCCTGCTAGAGCCGCCAGAGTCCGAGGCCGGGGCCGGGGTAGAGGGCGAGGACGCCCACGTGGTGCAGCCAGAGCACCCACGCGAGCTGCTACAGAGGAGCCACTAGCAGCTCCAGCCAGAGCCCAGGCGCCTGATACGCCTACTACTACTCCAGCTCTCAAGGAGACCTTTGCATGGTTCATGAGCATGTACAACACTCTAGCTCAGGCAGGGTAGATTCCCCTTGCTGCAGCCTGTGCCGACCCAACCCGTCGTCACGTGAGTTACCGCCCCGTTTTCCCTATTTTCTATTTCTTTATGCTTCATTATCAGTGTTGGGTGTGAACGAGTTGATTTGGAGTGGTTCTAGAAGGAAATGAGACACTTAGTCTCTTTAAGGAAGGTTTGTTTTGGAAAAGTCAACCGGACGTTGACTTATGTGTTAGAGGGCTCGGATATGAATTCCGATGATTCGGTTAGCTTCGGGGGATGATTTGTGACTTAGGAGTGTGATCGGAATTGATTTTGGAGGTCCGGTGTAGAATTAGGCTTGAATTGGCGAAGTTAGTATTTTGGCGAATTCCGGTCGATAGGTGAGATTTTGATCCGAGGGTCAGAATGGAATTTCGAGAGTTGTTGTAGCTTCGTTATGTGATTTGGGATGTGTGTGCAAAATTTCAGGTCATTCGGAGGTGATTTGGGTAGGTTTTTGATCGAATGCAAGTTTCGGAAGATTTGGATGAACTTAGGCTTGAATTTGATGTAATTTGATGGTTTAGGTGTTATTTGTGGTGTTTTGATGATTCGAGCAAGTTTGAATAAGGTGTTGGATCATGTTTGTGTTTTTGGTTGAGGTCCCGGGGGCCTCGGGGTGATTTCGGATGGCTAACGGGAAGTTTTGGCTTGTAAAACTTAAGAATTTGCTACTGCTTCTGGTATTTCCGCTCCTGCGGAAATGGGACCGCAGAAGTGGTACCACAGGAGCGGGTGGAGAGTCGCAGAAGCGGGGAGAACCGTAGGCGCGGATTGGGTAACCGCATCTGCGGAGCCGCAGATGCGACAACATGACCGCAGATGCGGGTTTTGGAGATTTAATGAGATCCGCAAATGCGGAGCTTAGTCCGCAGAAGCGGAAGCCGCAGGTGCGTGTATCAGACCGCAGAAGCGGAAAATATCCGCAGAAGCGGTGCAATTGCCGCAGAAGCGGAAGTCGCAGAGGCGGCTAAGGAGCCGCAGATGCGGAAATAACTGGTCAGTGAAGTTTTATTTCATCTTCGCGAAATTTCATAAGGGTTCATAATTTTCACTTCGGACTTGGAGAATTTGGGCGAGTTGGAAGAGAGAAATCAAGGGACTTCATTGAGGTAAGAATTTCTGAGTCTAAAACATGATTTTATGGTACAAATACATGAATTAAGACTGAAAAATTAAGGAATCAAAGGTCAAAAATGGTGGTTAGGGCTTGGAACTTAAGAGAGCTAAAATAGGGATTTGAGGGGTCATTTGGACTCCGATTTTGGTGTTCTTCATATGTATAGACTCGTGGCGAGATAATGAATCCGTTGATGGTAAATTTTCTGATATTCGAGAAGGGGGCCTGGGGCTCGGGTTTTGCTAATTTCGAGATTTTAGCTATTTTTCGATTGTTTTTAATTGGGTATTGTCCCATTAGCATATTGTGATGTATTCGTTGTGGTTTTGATCAGATTCGGTACACGAGGAGGTCAATTCGAAAGGCAAGGGCATAGCGAGCTAGGACTTTGGCCGGCTTGAGGTGAGTAATAGATGTAAATGCTGTTCTGAGGGTTTGAAACCCCGTGTTTGCACATCGTAGTGCTATATTGAGGTGACTTGCACGCTGGATAGCGAGTGTGGGGTAGAGCACCGTTGGGGATTGTGACTTGGTCCGTCCCGATAGATAAATATACTGCGTATTTGACTGAAATTTATTTATTATCATTTTTAACTGAGCTCGTTGCTATGTTTGGGCTTCGTGCCAATTGATTAAATCCTTCGGGGATTATTATTACTGGTTTCTTACCATTTTTGCATATCATGGAACTCAGTCCTGGTATTTAATACTATTTTGCAAACTCAGCCCCATTTTCTTAACTTGAAACTTAATAAATATTTTTAACTGAAGTTTGGGCTGAATATTTCTATATTTTGGTTTGCCCGAGAGGCTTATGTGATTTTAGGACTGAGCATGAGATCGGGCTGCACGCCGCAGCGGAATGATATTGATATTGATATGAGGCCGAGGGCCTAGCTGATGCCACGAGATGGCTTATTATTGCTCTTGGGCCGTAAGGGGCCCCTCCCGGAGTCTTCACACCCCCCAGTGAGCGCCGTCGACGATAAATAAATGGAGCGGGCTGCACGCCGCAGCGGGTATTGGAGAGTACCGGTCTATGTGTTGCATTGCATATTATTAATTGTCATTTATTTTCTTATCTGCTGTGATATTTCTATAATTGTTTTTCTCTGTTTTGCTGGATTTCATGCTGCTGGGTTCAAGTTGTTGTATTTATAGAATTACTGTGTGCCTATTCAGGATCTCTTATTCTTAGTCTTTATTTATGTTTATTACTCACTGAGTTGGAAGTACTCACTTTACTCCCTGCACCTCGTGTGCAGATTTAGGTGCACCTACTGAGGCTGAGTGAGACTTCCTCTGTCGAGCATCGTATCCGGAAGCATCAAGGTAGCTGCATGACGTCCGCAGTCCTTATCTTCCCATCTAACCTATTTGCTTTATTTTCGCATTTCTTTAGAGGAATATGTAGTAGGTTGACACCCGTGTATTAGAGGCTCAGACTTGTGACACCGGATTCTTCGGGCTGTGTAGTAGTATTTATACTTGGGAATTTCCGCATGTTTGCACTTTATTTCAGATATTCAGTATTACGACTTAGTAATTTGCCTGTGTTAAATAAATTCATGAATGGTATAAATGGTCAAGGTTATGTAATGGTCGGGCTTGCCTAGCAATGTGTTGGGCGCCATCACGACCGGGGTTGGGGTCGTGACAAGTTGGTATCAGAGCCTAGGTTACTGGGTCTCGCGAGTCATGAGCCGGTTTAGTAGAGTCCCGTGGATCGGTACGGAGACGTCTGTACTTATCCTCGAGAGGCTGCAGAATCTTTAGGAAAACTTCACATTCTTAAAACTCTTGTCGTGCGGCTTTGTTGAACTGAAAACTAAACTTCTACTATTCTATTCTCTCACAGATGGTGAGGACACGAGCTACCGGACGTGGCGGACGACCACCAGTGCCACCTACTGAGGCCGCCAGAGGCCGTGGTCGTGGTTATGGCAGAGGTAGAGCAGCCGGGGCAGCACCTGCTGACCCGTTAGTTGCCCCAGCTCAGGATCAGGCTCCAGCTGTGGATACTCCAGCAACACCTGCTCAGGCACCAGCCGTGCTTATTGTGATTCCGGGCCTTCAGGAGACCTTGGCACAGATATTAACGGTCTGTACTGGCCTGGCTCAGGCAGTTTCAGCCACCACCGCAACAGCAGCTACTTCACAGACCGGGGGAGGCAATCAGACCCCCGTTGCCCGCGCACCTGCGTAGGGAGTGCAGGGACTACAGACACCAGAGGCACCTCCAGCTCAGCAGGTTGCACCAGCTTAGGGCTTCGTGGTTCCAGCTATGCCAGACGATGAGCAGCGTCGTCTTGAGAGGTTTGGTAGACTCCAGCCTCCGATATTCGGTGGTGCTGAGGGCGAGGATGCCCAGGGTTTTCTTGACAGATGTCAGCGTATGCTCCGTACGGCAGAGATCCTTGAGTCGAGTGGTGTGGCATTTACTACCTTTCAGTTCACGGGGGCTGCTCTTACTTGGTGGGAGGACTTTGAGAGGCGTAGGCCTGCCGGTGCAGCACCTCTGACTTGGCAGCAGTTCTCCGCTCTTTTTCTGGAGAAGTATGTACCTCAGTCCCACAGGGAGGAGCTGCGTAGGCAATTTGAGTGGTTGACACAGGGAGATATGACAGTGACTCAGTACGAGATGAGGTTTTCCCAGCTGGCTCGTCATGCTACTTGGATGGTTCCGTCAGATCGTGAGAGGATTAGGAGATTTGTGGATGGCCTTAACTACCATCTCTGTATTCTGATGACTAGAGAGAGAGTACTGGGTGCTACTTTTGAGGAGGTGGTGGATATCGCTCATGAGATCGAGTCAGTTCGCCGTAGAGAGCGAGAGGAGAGGGAGGCTAAGAGGCCTCGTGGATCGGGCAGTTACAGTGGTGCTCCTTCGAGGGGCCAGTTCCAGCAGGGTAGAGGTCGCTCTTTCAGGCCTGCTCAGTCAGCTCGTCCAGAGTATCGTGGGGGATCTTTAGGTCGTGGTCATCATGGGCCCCAGCAGGGTCAGACTTCAATCAGCGCCCTCCCAGCTCAGAGTTCATCTCATGCCCCATCGGTTCAGGGTTCTTCCGCGCCGAGTGCATCTGCTAGTCACTCTGGTTCGAGGGGTTGCCGTCAGTCCCCATCTCCAGTACCGGGCAGCTGTTATGAGTGCGGAGAGTTTGGTCACATGAGGAGGCAGTGCCCTCGCCTTCGTGGCAGACAGCATCAGCAGAGGGGTCAGCCCTTGACTTCTGCTCCAGTTACTTCATCACCCGCCCAGTTAGCTAAGGGTAGATATCAGGCAGCCAGGGGTCGTCCCTGAGGTGGAGGTCGATCAGGCGGTGGCCAGGCTCGTTTCTACGCTATGCCGGGCAGGACAGATGCCATTGCTTCAGACGCTGTCATTACAGGTATTATTTCAGTCTGTCACAGAGACGCCTCAGTATTATTTGATCCCGGTTCTACCTATTCATATGTGTCTTCATATTTTGCTCATCATTTGGGTACATCCCGAGGGTGTCTTGCCTTACCTGTTCATGTATCTACCCTGGTGGGCGACACTATTGTTGTAGACCACGTATTCCGGTCATGTTTGGTGACTATTGGGGGTCTGGAGACCCGAGTTGATTTATTGCTATTGAGCATGGTAGACATAGATGTTATCCTGGGCATGGACTGGTTATCTCCGTGTCATGCTATCCTGGACTGTCATGCTAAGACAGTCACTTTGGCTATGCCGGGTGTACCGCGGATCGAGTGGCGTGGTGTGACCGATTATATCCCTAGTAGAGTTATTTCTTTCTTGAAGGCCCAGCGTATGGTTGGGAAGGGTTGTCTTTCCTATTTGGCGTTTGTGAGAGATGTGGGAGCTGAGACTCCTAGCATTGATTCTGTCCCAGTTGTGAGGGATTTTCCCGATGTGTTTCCCGCAGACCTGCCGGGCATGCTGCCGGACAGGGATATTGATTTTGGTATTGACCTGGTGCCGGGCACTCAGCCCATTTCTATTCCACCATATCGTATGGCACCAGCGGAGTTGAAAGAATTGAAGGAGCAGCTTCAGGAGCTCCTGGATAAGGGGTTCATTCGGCCTAGTGTGTCACCTTGGGGTGCACCAGTTCTGTTTGTGAAGAAGAAGGATGGCACAATGAGAATGTGCATCGATTATAGGCAATTGAACAAGGTAACAATCAAGAACAAGTATCCCCTACCTCGCATTGATGATTTGTTTGACCAGCTTCAGGGAGCGAGGGTGTTCTCCAAGATTGATCTCCGTTCGGGTTATCACCAGCTGAAGATCAGGGATTCAGATATTCATAAGAGTGCTTTCAGGACTAGATATGGCCACTATGAATTTCTTGTCATGTCTTTCGGGCTGAAACCAATGCCCCAGCAGCGTTTATGCATCTGATGAATAGTGTATTCCGGCCTTATCTGGATTCATTTGTCATAGTGTTCATTGATGATATCCTGGTATACTCGCGTAGTCAGGAGGAGCACGCGCAACATTTGCGAGTTGTGTTGCAGAGATTAAGGGAGGAGAGGCTTTATGCAAAGTTCTCCAAGTGTGAGTTCTGGCTCGGTTCAGTGGCTTTCTTGGGACACGTGGTGTCCAGCGAGGGAATTCAGGTTGATCCGAAGAAGATAAAGGCGGTGCAGAGTTGGCCTAGACCGTCCTCAGCCACAGAGATTCGTAGTTTCCTTGGGTTGGCAGGCTATTATCGCCGGTTTGTTCAGGGTTTTTCCTCTATTGCATCGCCCTTGACCAAGTTGACTCAGCTCATTTGCATGGTCGGACGAGTGTGAGGAGAGCTTTCAGAAGCTTAAGACGGCTTTGACCACAGCTCCAGTATTGGTTTTGCCATCAGCTTCAGGTTCATATACGGTATATTGCGATGCTTCCAGAGTTGGGATAGGTTGTGTTTTGATGCAGGAGGGTAGACTTATTGCTTATGCTTCTCGTCAGTTGAAGCCCCATGAGCAGAACTACCCCGTCCATGATTTGGAGTTAGCTGCTATAGTTCATGCATTGAAGATTTGGAGGCATTATTTGTATGGCGTATCCTGTGAGGTATTCACTGATCATCGCAGTCTTCAGCATTTGTTCAAGCAAAAGGATCTTAATTTGAGGCAGCGTAGATGGTTAGAGTTACTTAAGGATTATGACATTACTATTCTGTATCACCCGGGGAAGGCCAACCTAGTGGCCGATGCTTTAAGCCGGAAGCCGGTGAGTATGGGGAGTTTAGCATACATTCCAGTTGAGGAGAGGCCATTTGCAGTTGAGGTTCAGGCCTTGGCCAATTGATTTGTGAGACTAGATATTTCAGAGCCCAGTCGGGTGTTGGCTTGTGTGGTTTCTCGGTCTTCCTTGTATGACCGCATCAGGGAGTGTCAGTAGGATGATCCGCATTTGCTTGTCCTTAAGGATAGGGTTCAGCATGATGATGCCAGGGATGTGACCATTGGAGATGATGGTGTGTTGAGGATGCAGGGCCGGATTTGCGTGCCCAACATGGATGGGCTTCGGGAGTTAATATTGGAGGAGGCCCATAGCTCGCGGTATTCCATTCATCCGGGTGCCGCGAAGATGTATCAGGATCTTAGACAGCACTATTGATGGCGGAGCATGAAGAGAGATATTGTGGAGTATGTAGCCCGGTGTCTTAATTGTCGGCAACTGAAATATGAGCATCAGAGACCGGGTAGCTTGCATCAGCAGATGGTTATTTCCGAGTGGAAGTGGGAGAGGATCACTATGGATTTTGTTACCGGACTCCCACGGACTTTGAAGAAATTTGACGCTATTTGGGTGATTGTAGACAGGCTGACCAAGTCCGCACACTTCATTCCGGTCCGCACTACTTATTCTTCAGAGCGGCTGGCAGAGATTTACATTTGGGAGATTGTTCGGTTGCATGGTGTTCCCGTTTCCATCATATCAGATCGGGGCACTCAGTTCACCTCTCAGTTTTGGCAGGCTGTTCAGCGAGAGATGGGTACGCAGGTACAGTTGAGCACAGCCTTTCACCCTCAGATGGACGGGCAGTCCGAGCGCACCATTCAGATATTGGAGGATATGTTACGCGCCTGCGTTATTGATTTTGGAGGGTCATGGGATCGGTTTCTACCGCTTGCAGAGTTCGCCTACAACAATAGCTATCAGTCCAGCATTCAGATGGCACCGTATGAGGCCTTGTATGGGAGGCGGTGTAGATCTCCAGTTGGTTGGTTCGAGCCCGGGGAGGCTAGATTGTTGGGGACAGATTTGGTTCAGGAGGCATTGGAGAAGGTGAAGGTGATTCAGGAGAGACTCCGTGCAGCGCAATCAAGACAGAAGAGTTATGCGGACAGGAAGGTCCGTGATGTGTCCTATATGATTAGTGAGAAAGTCTTGCTGAAGGTTTCACCCACAAAGGGTGTTATGAGATTCGGGAAGAAAGGGAAGTTGAGTCCGCGGTTCATTGGGCATTTTGAGGTACTTAGGAGGATCGGGGAGGTGGCTTATGAGCTTGCCTTGCCACCTAGCTTGTCGGGCGTGCATCCAGTTTATCATGTTTCTATGCTCCGGAAGTGCATTGGGGACCCGTCCCATGTTCTAGATTTCAGTACAGTTCAACTGGAGGGTGACTTGACTTATGATGTAGAGCCAGCAGCCATTTTGGATCGTCAGGTTCGGAAGTTGAGGTCAAAAGATGTTGCTTCGGTGAAAGTGCAGTGGAGAGGTCGGCCCGTGGAGGAGGCTACCTGGGAGACCGAGCGGGAGATGCGGAGCAGATACCCTCACCTATTTGAGGCGTCAGGTATGTTTCTTGACTCGCTCGAGGACGAGCATTTGTTTAAGTTGGGGAGGATGTGACGACCCAACCCGTCGTCACATGAGTTACCGCCCCGTTTTCCCTATTTTCTATTTCTTTATGCTTCATTATCAGTGTTGGGTGTGAACGAGTTGATTTGGAGTGGTTCTAGAAGGAAATGAGAGACTTAGTCTCTTTAAGGAAGGTTTGTTTTGGAAAAGTCAACCGGACATTGACCTATCTGTTAGAGGGCTCGGATATGAATTCCGATGATTCGGTTAGCTTCGGGGGATGATTTGTGACTTAGGAGTGTGATCGGAATTGATTTTGGAGGTCCGGTGTAGAATTAGGCTTGAATTGGCGAAGTTAGTATTTTGGCGAATTCCGGTCGATAGGTGAGATTTTGATCCGAGGGTCGGAATGGAATTCCGAGAGTTGCTGTAGCTTCGTTATGTGATTTGGGATGTGTGTGCAAAATTTTAGGTCATTCGGAGGTGTTTTGGGTAGGTTTTTGATCGAATGCAAGTTTCAGAAGATTTGGATGAACTTAGGCTTGAATTTGATGTAATTTGATGGTTTAGGTGTTATTTGTGGTGTTTTGATGATTCGAGCAAGTTTGAATAAGGTGTTGGATCATGTTTGTGTTTTTGGTTGAGGTCCCGGGGGCCTCGGGGTGATTTCGGATGGCTAACGGGAAGTTTTGGCTTGTAAAACTTAAGAAATTGCTGCTGCTTCTGGTATTTCCGCTCCCGCGAAAATGGGACCGCAGAAGCGGTACCGCAGGAGCGGGTGGAGAGTCGCAGAAGCGGGGAGAACCGCAGGTGCGGATTGGGTGACCGCATCTGCGGAGTCGCAAATGCGACATCATGACCGCAGATGCGGGTTTTGGAGATTTAATGAGATCCGCAAATGCGGAGCTTAGTCCGCAGAAGCGGAAGCCGCAAGTGCGTGTTTCAGACCGCAGAAGCGGAAAATATCCGCAGAAGCGGTGCAATTACCGCAGAAGCGGAAGTCGCAGAGGCGGCTAAGGAGCCGCAGATGTGAAAATAACTGGTCAGTGAAGTTTTATTTCATCTTCGCGAAATTTCATAAGGGTTCATAATTTTCACTTCGGACTTGGAGAATTTGGGCGAGTTGGAAGAGAGAAATCAAGGGACTTCATTGAGGTAAGAATTTCTGAGTCTAAAACACGATTTTATGGTATAAATACATGAATTAAGACTGAAAAATTAAGGAATCAAAGGTCAAAAATGGTGGTTAGGGCTTGGAACTTAAGAGAGCTAAAATGGGGATTTGAGGGGTCACTTGGACTCCGATTTTGGTGTTCTTCATATGTATAGACTCGTAGCGAGATAAGGAATCCGTTGATGGTAAATTTTCTGATTTTCGAGAAGTGGGCCCGGGGCTCGTGTTTTGCTAATTTCGAGATTTTAGCTATTTTTCGATTATTTTTGATTGGGTATTGTCCCATTAGCATATTGTGATGTATTCGTTGTGGTTTTGATCAGATTCGGTACACGAGGAGGTCAATTCGAAAGGCAAAGGCATAGCGAGCTAGGACTTTGGCCGGCTTGAGGTGAGTAATAGATGTAAATGCTGTTCTGAGGGTTTGAAACCCCGTGTTTGCACATCGTAGTGCTATATTGAGGTGACTTGCACGCCGGGTAGCGAGCGTGGGGTAGAGCACCGTTGGGGATTGTGACTTGGTCCGTCCCGGTAGATAAATATACTGCGTATTTGACTGAAATTTATTTATTATCATTTTTAACTGAGCTCTTTGCTATGTTTGGGCTTCGTGCCAATTGATTAAATCCTTCAAGGATTATTATTACTGGTTTCTTACCATTTTTGCATATCATGGAACTCAGTCCTGGTATTTAATACTGTTTTGCAAACTCAGCCCCATTTTCTTAACTTGAAACTTAATTAATATTTTTAACTGATGTTTGGGCTGAATATTTCTATATTTTGGTTTGCCCGTAGAGGTCTTATGTGATTTTTTTGACTGAGCATGGGATCGGGCTGCACGCCGCAGCGGATGA